>NC_091340.1:3757608-3762608 GCF_038502225.1 Cherax quadricarinatus | reverse complement strand
TGAAAACGACATAGCAGCGAAAGCCAAATCTGACCCGAAGGTGTTATACAGCCACATCAGGAGGAAAACAACAGTCAAAGACCAGGTAATCAGGCTAAGGAAGGAAGGAGGAGAGACAACAAGAAATGACAGTGAAGTATGTGAGGAACTCAACAAGAGATTCAAAGAAGTGTTCACAGAGGAGACAGAAGGGGCTCCAGAGGGACGGAGAGGTGTGGCACATCACCAGGTGCTGGACACGGTACACACAACCGAGGAAGAAGTGAAGAGGCTTCTGAGTGAGCTAGATACCTCAAAGGCAATGGGGCCAGATAACATCTCTCCATGGGTCCTGAGAGAGGGAGCAGAGGTGCTATGTGTACTCTTAACAACAATATTCAGTACATCTATCGAAACAGGGAGATTGCCTGAGGCATGGAAGACAGCAAATGTAGTCCCAATCTTTAAAAAAGGAGACAGACATGAAGCACTAAACTACAGACCAGTGTCACTGACATGTATAGTATGCAAAGTCATGGAGAAGATTGTCAGGAGAAGAGTGGTGGAACACCTAGAAAGGAATGATCTCATCAACAGCACCCAACATGGTTTCAGGGATGGGAAATCCTGTGTCACAAACCTACTGGAGTTCTATGACAAGGTAACAGCAGTAAGACAAGAGAGAGAGGGGTGGGTGGATTGCATTTTCTTGGACTGCAAGAAGGCGTTTGACACAGTACCACACAAGAGATTAGTGCAAAAACTGGAGGACCAAGCAGGGATAACAGGGAAGGCACTACAATGGATCAGGGAATACTTGTCAGGAAGACAGCAGCGAGTAATGGTACGTGGCGAGGTGTCAGAGTGGGCACCTGTGACCAGCGGGGTCCCACAGGGGTCAGTCCTAGGACCAGTGCTGTTTCTGGTATTTGTGAACGACATGACAGAAGGAATAAACTCTGAGGTGTCACTGTTTGCAGATGACGTGAAGTTGATGAGAAGAATTCATTCGATCGAAGACCAGGCAGAACTACAAAGGGATCTGGACAGGCTGCAGACCTGGTCCAGCAATTGGCTCCTGGAGTTCAATCCCACCAAGTGCAAAGTCATGAAGATTGGGGAAGGGCAAAGAAGACCGCAGACATAGTACAGTCTAGGGGGCCAGAGACTACAAACCTCACTCAAGTAAAAAGATTTTGGGGTGAGTATAACACCAGGCACATCTCCTGAAGCGCACATCAACCAAATAATTGCTGCAGCATACGGGCGCCTTGCAAACCTCAGAACAGCATTCCGACATCTTAATAAGGAGTCGTTCAGGACCCTGTACACCGTGTACGTTAGGCCCATATTGGAGTATGCGGCACCAGTTTGGAACCCACAGCTAGCCAAGCATGTAAAGAAACTAGAGAAAGTGCAAAGGTTTGCCACAAGACTAGTCCCAGAGCTAAGAGTTATGTCCTACGAGAAGAGGTTAAGGGAAATCAACCTGACGACACTGGAGGACAGGAGAGATAGGGGGGACATGATAACGACTTACAAAATACTGAGAGAAATTGACAAGGTGGACAAAGACAGGATGTTCCAGAGACTGGACACAGCAACAAGGGGACACAGTTGGAAGCTGAAGACACAGATGAATCACAGGGATGTTAGGAAGTATTTCTTCAGCCACAGAGTAGTCAGGAAGTGGAATAGTTTGGGAAGAGATGTAGTGGAGGCAGGATCCATACATAGCTTTAAGCAGAGGTACGATAAAGCTCATGGTTCAGGGAGAGTGACCTAATGGTGACCAGTGAAGAGGCGGGGCCAGGAGCTTGGACTCGACCCCTGCAACCTCAACTAGGTGAGTACACGTACACACACACACACACACACACACACACACACACACACACACACACACACACACACACACACACACACACACACACACACACACACACACACACACACACACACACACACACACACACACACAACCTATACTCCAACCCACTCACTGTTCCCTCTGCCACCAACCCCCATATCACAAACCTCACCCCAACAGCTGTCCCTTATGGGCATTCTGACCCCACCCCCATCAACACATACCCCACCTACACCACAGCCCCATATAGGCCCCCACCAAGGCTCTCCCTCCCCCAACCCCAATATACTTGCATGACCACAATGATAGAAAAGAAACTAAAGGTTTGGTACACAAACGCGGATGGAATAATGAATAAACATGAGGAGTGGAATGAAAGAATCAGTGAAAAATCCCCAGACATCATAGCAGTCACAGAAACAAAACTCGCTGAGATAATAACAGACACAATCTTCCCAACAGGATATCAGATCCTGAGGAAAGATAGAAGGAGTAGAGGGGGAGGAGGGGTTGCACTGCTCATAAAACACCAATGGGGATTTGAGGAAATGGAAGGCATGGACATGATTGGAGAAGGAGACTACATTGTAGGTACAATTCAGTCCGGAGAACATAAAGTAGTCATTGGAGTGATGTATAACCCACCACAGAACTGCAGGAGGCCAAGAGAGGAGTACGAAGAAAACAACAGGGTGATGGTGGACACACTGGCTGAGGTGGCAAGAAGAGCTCACTCGAGCAGAGCAAAGTTACTGGTAATGGGCGATTTCAACCACAGGGAGATCGACTGGGAAAACCTGGAGCCACATGGGGGTCCCGAAACATGGAGAGCCAAGATGATGGATGTGGTACATGAAAACCTCATGCATCAACATGTCAGGGACACAACCAGAGAGAGAGGGGAGGATGAGCCAGCAAGACTGGATCTTGTGTTCACCCTGAGCAGTTCAGACATCGAGGACATCACTTACGAGAGGCCCCTTGGAGCTAGCGATCATGTGGTTCTGAGTTTTGACTATATAGTAGAGTTACAAGTGGAGAAGGTAACAGGAACTGAAGGGGACAGGCCAAACTATAAAAGGGGGGACTACACAGGTATGAGAAACTTCCTGCAGGAGGTTCAGTGGGACAGAGAAATGGTAGGAAAATCAGTAAACGAGATGATGGAATATGTGGCAACAAAGTGCAAGGAGGCAGAGGAAAGTTTTGTTCCCAAGGGAAACAGAAATAATAGGAAGACCAAGACGAGTCCTTGGTTTACCCGAAGGTGTAGGGAGGCAAAAGCTAAGTGCAACAGAGAATGGAAAAGGTACAGGAGGCATAGGACCCAGGAAAACAAGGAGATTAGTAGAAGAGCCAGAAACGAGTATGCGCAGATAAGGAGGGAGGCCCAGCGACAGTATGAAAACGACATAGCATCGAAAGTCAAATCTGACCCGAAACTGCTGTATAGCCACATTAGGAAGAAGACAACAGTCAAGGACCAGGTGATAAGGCTGAAGAAAGAAGGTGGAGAACTCACAAGAAACGATCAAAAGGTATGTGAGGAGCTCAACACGAGATTTAAGGAAGTATTTACAGTAGAGACAGGAAGGACTCTGGGGGGACAGACCAGATGGGGACACCAACAAGGAATACACCAACAAGTGTTGGACGACATACATACAGATGAGGAGGAGGTGAAGAAACTGCTAAGGGACATCGATACCTCAAAGGCAATGGGACCGGACAACATCTCTCCATGGGTCCTTAGATAGGGAGCAGATATGTTGTGCGCACCACTTACCACAATCTTCAACACATCCCTGGAAACTGGGCAACTACCTGAGGTATGGAAGACAGCAAATGTAGTTCCCATTTTCAAAAAAGGAGACAGAAAAGAGGCACTAAACTATAGACCTGTGTCATTGACGTGTATAGTATGCAGAATTATGGAGAAGATTATCAGGAGGAGAGTGGTGGAGCACCTGGAACGGAACAGGAGTATAAATGCCAACCAGCACGGATTCACGGAAGGCAAATCCTGTGTCACAAACCTTCTGGAGTTTTATGATAAAATAACAGAAGTAAGACAAGAGAGAGAGGGGTGGGTTGATTGCATCTTCTTGGACTGCAAGAAGGCCTTTGACACAGTTCCTCACAAGAGATTAGTGCAGAAGCTAGAGCATCAGGCGCATATAACAGGAAGGGCACTGCAATGGATCAGAGAATACCTGACAGGGAGGCAACAACGAGTCATGGTACGTAATGATGTATCACAGTGGGCACCTGTGACGAGCGGGGTCCCACAGGGGTCGGTCCTAGGACCAGTGCTATTTTTGGTATATGTGAACGACATGACGGAAGGGTTAGACTCAGAAGTGTCCCTGTTTGCAGATGATGTGAAGTTAATGAGGAGAATTAAATCTGATGAGGACCAGGCAGGACTTCAAAGAGACCTGGACAGACTGGACACCTGGTCCAATTTAATCCTGCCAAATGCAAAGTCATGAAGATAGGGGAAGGGCACAGAAGACCACAGACAGAGTATAGGCTAGGTGGCCAAAGACTGCAAACCTCACTCAAGGAGAAAGATCTTGGGGTGAGTATAACACCGAGCATGTCTCCGGAAGCACACATCAATCAGATAACTGCTGCAGCATATGGGCGCCTGGCAAACCTGAGAACAGCATTCCGACACCTTAGTAAGGAATCATTCAAGACACTGTACACCGTGTATGTCAGGCCCATACTGGAGTATGCAGCACCTGTTTGGAACCCGCACTTGATAAAGCACGTCAAGAAACTAGAGAAAGTACAAAGGTTTGCAACAAGGTTAGTTCCAGAGCTAAGGGGAATGTCCTATGAAGAAAGATTAAGGGAAATCGGCCTGACGACACTGGAGGACAGGAGGGTCAGGGGAGACATGATAACGACATATAAAATACTGCGTGGAATAGACAAGGTGGACAAGGACAGGATGTTCCAGGGAGGGGACACAGAAACAAGAGGCCACAATTGGAAGTTGAAGACACAAATGAGTCAGAGAGATAGTAGGAAGTATTTCTTCAGTCATAGAGTTGTAAGGCAGTGGAATAGCCTAGAAAATGACGTAGTGGAGGCAGGAACCATACACAGTTTTAAGACGAGGTTTGATAAAGCTCATGCAGCG
>NC_091340.1:3725108-3752608 GCF_038502225.1 Cherax quadricarinatus | reverse complement strand
GAAGTGTAACACTCAGCCGAGTGTTACACGTGTGTAAATTTACCTAGGTGTTACACCTGTGTCTTATTCACCAGTCGTTCTCCTGCCTGGGTATGTCGTGTCGTAATCCACACACGACAACTTGTACTAGGAAATTTACCGGTTGATGATCACTACTGTGAAATATGTTAATTGTTTGTTAGAGTAAATACGACAAGATGCCGCTACGTGTTTGTTGTATAGCAGTGTTGAGTGTTATAGTGAGTGGTTGGTGTGTTTGTTGCGTAGCTACTGGCGATGTGTTTGCCCTAACGCCAAACTTGTTTCAAGCCGCAAACTGGATGGAGGTTGGTGTCGGTGGCGGAGCGTGCGCTGGACGACAACCTTTCAGCCTTAACAATGCTCCGGGATGGACCGAAATGCAGTCTAGTTTCATTTTTAGATGTGATTTGATTTGAGAGTTGCTCCTGCCAAGGTATAATGACTGCTATTTAGCAGCGTTCTTACTTTTGTTGATTGATTTCATTGATTGTCGTTTGTTGTATATGTTTATGTATGGAAATCTCCAGCAAAAGATCTTCCACGAGTCTTCGTGCGTCATCAGGAGCTATGCAATGTTGCAAGAGCAGCGACAGGTAGATTGCGAGGAAGCTAGTGTGTTGACATTCTATCTTTCCTCTGAGAAAACCTCCCATCAGTCTACCTGTTGCTACTCTTGCAACATTACATAGCTCCTGATGATTCATGGAACATGAAAGATCATGAGCTGAAGATTTCCATCCGCTCGTGGCTTGTCTTACGTTGTTAAGATCGCTGTCTGCGGCTGTATTGAATGCATTTGTAAGTATATTCTTCATTCTGATACGTGTCTGAGATAATGACTCATCTCCTAGGAGCGTCAGTAAAGCAAAGAGTGGAAAGGAGAAGAGGAAAGAGAGAGAGAGAGAGAAAGGAAAAATGAAGGCTGATGGGGGGGAAAACAGGGAAGAAGAGAAGGGTAGGGGGAGAGAAAATGGAGAAACTGGGTACCGTCTAAGACTCTATGGTTGGGACTCGTGTTGTTGGTTAGGGGATATATGCATGTGGGTAACAGGTGGCCTCACCTGAGCCCTGACCTACATCCCATGCATGGGTAAGGGGGCAGGAGACACGATCATGCCCTCGCCCTGCCACCCCTTACATTGTTTAAAAAAATTAGCAGGTGAAAGTTGAGCCGTGGGCTGTGTGTTTATCTCCAGGTTATGTGACATCCTCACACAATGCGCAGTTTGCGGGGAGAACATTTCCACCACTGAAGAGGGAGTTGATTTTTCCGAAAGAGAATTGACCCTGGTGAGGGAAACTGAGGTCACACCAGGGGAGACAACCAATGTGACTTTAGGTCAGGCCTCTACCATGAGGTCACACCGGGGAAGACACAACAACCAATGTGATTTCAGGTTAGGCTTCTATCATGAAGTCACACCAGGGAAGACAACGAATGTGGCTTCAGGTCAAGCCTCTACCGTCAGGTCACACCAGGGAAGACAACCAATGTGACCTCAGGAGAGACCTGTATCATGATATCACACCAGGGAAGGCACAACAACCAGTGTGACCTCAGGAGAGGCCTCTACCGTAAATTTTTTTGCTGTAAAATCAATTACTTTCCTAAGACACTCTGTTTCATTTGTTAATAACACAACCATCATAAACGTTCACCGTTTCCGGTGCTAATTTCAATAATTACCCAGCATACATAATAAAATAATCTGCCTGACACAGTATATAATAAAAGTATCATCATTACAATATACGACTGTCTATGATTGTCTATCTAGAGTCTACCTGGAGGGTATTCCGGGGATCAACGCCCCCGGTCCGTAACCAGGCCTCCCGGTGGATCAGGGCCTGATCAACCAGGCTGTTACTGCTGCCCGCATGTAGTCCAACGTATGAACCACAGCCCGGTTGATCCTGTACTGACTCTAGGTATCTGTCCAGCTCCCTCTGAAGACAACCAGGTGTCTACTGATAATTCCCCTTATGGCTGGTGGGCGAAACGTTGCCACAATAAAATGTGGCATTAGTTGCACTTGCGTCCTTTTACCTAACATAGTGGGTAATGGTACTAACATTGTTGTACTAACATTGTTAAAATAATGTGGCTGGTTGAGCCAGCTGTGTACGCTGAGAACGTTGCTACTGGGACTCGCAGAATTTCACAGTGATGGAAACATGTGTACTCTATACAACGCTGCTGTATTATTATTATTATTATTATTATTATTATTATTATTAGATTTAGATTTTGCCACCGAAGTGGGTAGTTTATTGTGCACCTCATATCCATCCCATGGATGGTCGTGCAAGAGCATATGGATACACAATAGGCCTAGGAACTAGACCCCAAAAGAGTTAACAGGAGAACATCTGGGTTTATATCTACAGTTGACTTATCTGTTACAAGCAAATTTGGGAAATTTACTTAATATATCTGGTATCTTATTTTCATTAATATATCTTGACATGTCACATAGGTTATTATACTGTCTATCTCTGTCGCTAAACCCATAGGGATTATACAGCCCTGTTTGTGGGGAGCGGAAATGGAAATTATTCAGGCTTAATTCAGGGAATTGGAGAACAGATCCAATTCCCAAGATCAAGAGCCCCTCACCAGCATCGAGGAACCTCCATGGGAGGAGGGGGGTCAGCTACTGCGACAACAATGACTGTCTAATTTGTGCTCTGACCTCGAGGCTCATCTCCCGCAGTGATGCTGCTGCAGCGTCGACCCTGCAGTAGTCAGCGCCAGAAATCCTTCATAATAACAAGAACAGAGGAGCTTTACAGTAGGCCTACATGCCCATTCTAGGCAGGTTGTACTCGCACTAACCATTCCCAGTCATGTACTTGCCTAACCTAATTTTAAAACTGTCTCTAGCATCAGGATGATTTCTGCTAACCAAAATTCTGAAGAATTTTTTCACATTAGGTTTAATTACGTTTTATATCATTTACGTTATAAGTACCGTGGCCATTTTCTTTTCGCGGGATTAGAACCTAATACTGGTCCATAGGTGACCCAGTGGCTTAGGCCATTCACCTGCGTCAAGGCCTCTCTCTCGGGGGTCACCTTCTTCAGGAAGCTTCAACCAACCTATCAACCAACCTAGGCTCTGTCCCCCACCCACCCCTGCTGATTCTTGACCTCCTGCTGACTCTTGAACCCCTACTGACTCTTGAACCCCTACTAACTCTTGAACCCCTACTGACTCTTGAACCCCTACTGACTCTTGAACCCCTACTGAGTCTTGAACCTCTACTGACTCTTGAACCCCTACTGAGTCTAGAACCATACTCTTTCTTCGACACCTGCCTACTTCTAAACCCCCTACTTGTTCCTTGGTTTTTACTAACCCCTGCCCACTCCTTGATCTATCTTTCCTCCTTGATCTTGACACACTTCCTGACCTGGCGTTGTTATTTGTGTAACAGGTTTGACCTGTGACCCGACCCGCACTGCTCTCCCAACCTACATTCACCTCTATTCTTAATTATTTCAGCTTCACCTCTCGACCTCGGTTCATTTCTTGATTTCTGGCGCCTCAGCAATTGTTTCCCTGCTCAACTTACCCCTTTAAGAGGTCCTCTTAAAGTTAGTGAAGAGCTTTTGATAAAAGGAACTGGAGCAGCTCCTCTCACATCTAGACATATATATATATATATATATATATATATATATATATATATATATATATATATATATATATATATATATATATATATATATATATAAACACACTGGCCGATTCCCACCAAGGCAGGGTGGCCCGAAAAAGAAAAACTTTCACCCTCATTCACTCCATCACTGTCTTGCCAGAAGGGTGCTTTACACTACAGTTTTTAAACTGCAACATTAACACCCCTCCTTCAGAGTGCAGGCACTGTACTTCCCATCTACAGGACTCAAGTCCGGCCTGCCGGTTTCCCTGAACCCCTTCATAAATGTTACTTTGCTCACACTCCAACAGCACGTCAAGTATTAAAAACCATTTGTCTCCATTCACTTCTACTAAACACGCTCACGCATGCCCACTGGAAGTCCAAGCCCCTCGCACACAAAACCTCCTTTACCCCCTCCCTCCAACCTTTCCTAGGCCGACCCCTACCCCCCCTTCCTTCCACTACAGACTAATACACTCTTGAAGTCATTCTGTTTCGCTCCATTCTCTCTACATGTCCGAACCGCCTCAACAACCCTTCCTCAGCCCTCTGGACAACAGTTTTGGTAATCCCGCACCTCCTCCTAACTTCCAAAACTACGAATTCTCTGCATTATATTCACACCACACATTGCCCTCAGACATGACATCTCCACTGCCTCCAGCCTTCTCCTCGTTGCAACATTCATCACCCATGCTTCACACCCATATAAGAGCGTTGGTAAAACTATACTCTCATACATTCCCCTCTTTGCCTCCAAGGACAAAGTTCTTTGTCTCCACATCAGAGGTGTGGCAGTGTACATCAGAGGTGTGACAGTGTACATCAGAGGTGTGGCAGTGTACATCAGAGGTGTGGCAGTGTACATCAGTGTGTCAGTGTACATCAGAGGTGTGGCAGTGTACATCAGAGGTGTGGCAGTGTACATCAGAGGTGTGGCAGTGTACATCAGAGGTGTGGCAGTGTACATCAGAGGTGTGGCAGTGTACATCAGAGGTGTGGCAGTGTACATCAGAGGTGTGGCAGTGTACATCAGGGGTTGGGCAGTGTACATCAGTGTACATCAGTGTACAAACAGAGTAGTACTTTTGAGTACAATAATATTAAGGACCATAAGTGTATAAATAAATTTATGAACATTTAGTTAAAGTGACATTTCCATTGTCACGAGTAGTAATTCACCATATATATACATAATCACAAACGAAGTGTCTCGCTATAGATCGACTCTATATATGTATGTTACAAAAAACGCGATTCTAAAAGCTTAGAGATCTCCAGTGAATACTAGAAAGGACTGCCCTTCTAGCATCCAGCCTGTTACTGGGTTTTCGTAACAAGTAGTCAGTATCCTTGTCCAATTATCCATTAGAATTCAGTATGATTCAATAGTGCTTCAGGATTACAACTGGTAGGCTACTAACTAGAGAAATTAAAATTTAATACATTTATTAAGTCTAGAGGTATATTATCAAAGTAAATTAAATTAATAATAATCAAAATAATAATAATCACTTCTCTTGAGTACAATATTATTGTGCTGAAAGCACATATCGCATTTATAATTCTTAAGTACCGTCTGGTACATTAACATTTAATAAGATATTACAAATATGTACAAGTAAGTTTGTGTGTATGTGTGTAAGTGCTCTAAGTAGTTAGCTGTGTCTCACGACTCGACTAGACTTAAACAAGTGACTGACCAAGTCCTCAAATAAACTAACTTCTTGACCAACTGGCAATCAAAACAGTCTGCTTGAACAACAAAAAGAATGCTAAGCCCAATAGCAATATAACAAGCAACTGCGACGCTAAATCAGGAACAAGGAGATAATATAACGACACTAAGTAGGGACCATCTGCAGATCTTCCACAAAAGTCACAAAACTCCCATACTACTGAATCTAAGTTCAGCATAAGAAAATCCCCGACTGTGATAATACACAGATACCAGTACAAGTTAGGTCAGAAGCTACAGCTCAGGACCTGAGTTACTCAGAGTGTCTATGAGACGCACAACCTCAGTACAATGTCGAAAATCACTAAGTCTATACAATGTTCTGTGAACAGTCTCCAGAACTAACAATAATGAGACAAGAGACGATCTTCCAACAAGGGCCTATAAGGGAGATTTAGGCACTTTGTCTGGAATACATCCAACCACCCAGCGAGTCTAGACCAGACTGAATACTTCAGGCGAGGTGAGGACACCCCCCCCTCGATCACGTGATAGGTCCGTGGACAGCTGTCGCCCAGCAACAGAAGCCGGCAGAGTAACAAGCAAAGAGCGATAATTACAGTAGTTAGACAATCAAGACTTGAACTGAGCACATACCTAACAACATAACTAAGTCAAATAATAATATAAAGCAATACATTTACGATTTAGCTATTATCGCAAATATAAGCAGTATAAAATTATATGAAAAGGTAATATACATTATATTCATAATCATAATATACATTATATATATTACAACCCATTCAGGGGTTGCAACAATGTACAAGGCTAAACAGTATAAATTGTACATCCGTCCTCTAATAATCACTGGCTTCCAGTACGATAATCCAACGAGAAGCTAACATAAGAACATAAGAAAGGAGGAACACTGCAGCAGGCCTGTTGGCCCATACTAGGCAGGTCCTTTATAATCCATCCCACTAACGAAATATTTAACCTATAGACGGAGATATTTGCTAAAACATAAGCGATTTTAACGAAGTAAGAGCAAAGGAACACAGTTGAGATCTTCAACAGAATATAGGAGTCCTAATACTCCCTTCTTACCGAATGTAACTTCGGCTTACTTCAGAATCAAGACTACGGTAATACGTAGAGGTCACAGTTAAATCCACTGAATGACTTCATAACGTCAGAAAAACTCGCAGTCTTAGTAGATATCAAAATCTCTAAGTCCAGAACTAACTCTGTCCTTCATTGATACTCAGAGTAGCGAGAAAGAGGTTCCATCTCACCAACGGAACCCTCTGTTATCCAAAACTTGAGTCTAATCAAACTTCGAGATGTTTCCAAGACTAGAGGTAGGATGGTACTCACTCAGGCAACGAGATGTTACCAAGGCTAGAGGTAGGCTGGTACTCACTCAGGCAACGAGATGTTACCAAGGCTAGAGGTAGGCTGGTACTCACTCAGGCAACGAGATGTTATCAAGGCTAGTGGTAGGCTGGTATTCACTCAGGCAACGAGATGTTATCAAGGCTAGTGGTAGGCTGGTACTCAGGCAACGCCTCTAAGCCAGACAACTCGGTTCATGAGACACCTACCCGAAAGGCCGATTGCCCAACTATTTTACGATAGTTAGCATAGCAGTTCCCGACTTAATTCAATAAAACACAGCCTACCTATATACATAGCTAAATAATATAAGGACAGATAATATAAAGCAGGATAACTTCATTTTAACTAATAATGAAGATATCGGCAATATAATAAGTGAAAAGTAAAAATATACACATATAATAACTCCCTTTGGGTTCCATGCAAGGGACGCAACACCTACATTCCGGTGCTGCACACAACACCGCCAGAGAAATGCTAAAATCTACTTGACTTGTTTGATTCGCGGGTGTCGTCCCGCCCCGGGTCTTGTCCAATAGGTTAAGTGTCGTAACATCGTCCAGTGTTAATGTCTTACAGAGAAGTCTTGCCTTGGGAAGAAGGGTTCCTCTTCGTCTTCTCGGACACTTGCTGTCCCCGGATGTCTTGAGTTGGTGATGGTCAGGTGGTCGATGGTCAGGAACTTGCTTTGGTGTGAAAATTCACTACGGCCTAATGAGTGGCTTAGACAGAGAAACAGCTTGTAAGAAATGGGTGGATAGAAGCTGGAGAATTTTTCATTGTGAGTGAAACATCGAAATCGAAGCATGCACAGTGAGGGAGCACGTCACTACGCACGGTGAAGAGTACTGACTCAAGGCTGAGTCGTTAACTGTGATGGGTCGAAGGCAGAGACTCAGTGACATACAATGATCAGCATATTCACAAGTAAATCAACTAATAAACTTTATTACATAATATGAAGCACAGTACACACCACGCATTACATATATCCACACATATAAGATTACAAAAAATACAGTATTCGTATTGATCACTCAGTGAAAGTACTTAGCTTGTAATAACGCTACTAGGTGCTTAAATAAAATAATTGATGCCTGTCAAGCTATAGCTGTTCTCGGCTCATCGCTTTGTAGCCAAATATTCTAGATTTTTATATTCAAATTATTTAAAAAATGCAATATGTTTTAATGAAAAGCTGGAAGAAACACGAACAATTATATTTGTTTTAAAGGCAAGTAAGGCAAGAAATTTCATAGACCTCAGGTAAGGGCCTAAGCTGCCACTCTTTCCCTCTAACTTCAACTGACTGACACTGGAACTATTCAGGGTGACAGGAGAGCACAACATTTATCAAGACAAGTAGATCACTCACATGACTGGCACAAAGTCTTTAATAAACTATTGAGAGAACAAAATACATTAACATTACTCAAGAAAAGCGAAGTACGACAAATCAAAAAGGTAACAACCGCAAAAAAAGGCTGGAGACATCGAAGTCAGCTCCATCACTTTTTTTACCTGTTTCCCTGTTGTGTGTATGATGTCCAGTACTTGCTAGTGCACTTGTTTTTACCTTGAATGTTTACACTGAAGGGAATACATGTAAATTATTTGTTCAGCAATCCACGGTTTTCCTTGTTATTTTTTGTGAGCTTTTCTTCCTCATTCAGTCGTATTACCTGATCTTCTACCGTAGTCTTTCTTCTGTTGTTGTGAAGCAGTTATGGTGTATATTTGGCCTTGGCTGCTATGTTGCTCTCAAACTGCAATACAATCTCTCCCCTCACTCTTGTGTCTGCTTTTTCTGGGTAATCTCCTCGCTTATCTATTGTCGTTTGTCCTCTACTTCTTATATTTTCCACGCTTCTCTTGTTTGTCTCTTTTGAAAGTGTGTGTGTGTGTGTGTGTGTGTGTGTGTGTGTGTGTACTCACCGATTTGGGTTTCCCGAGGTTGAGACTTACACCCAGACACCGCCCATGATCGGCATCCCGATTACTTGCCTTTTGGGCCTTATGATATCTACTCATGAAACTGTGTATTGACTTTGTCTATCCCACTGCCTCACCCAAGTCATTCCACTTCTCTATCATCCCAAGACTGAAGTAATACTTCTCTATCATCCCAAGACTGAAGTAATACTTCTCTATCATCCCGAGGCTAAAGTAATACTTCTCTATCATCCCGAGGCTAAAGTAATACTTCTCTATCATCCCGAGGCTAAAGTAATACTTCTCTATCATCCTGAGGCTAAAGTAATACTTCTCTATCATCCTGAGGCTAAAGTAATACTTCTCTATCATCCCGAGGCTAAAGTAATACTTCTCTATCATCCTGAGGCTAAAGTAATACTTCTCTATCATCCTGAGGCTAAAGTAATACTTCTCTATCATCCCGAGGCTAAAGTAATACTTCTCTATCATCCCGAGGCTAAAGTAATACTTCTCTATCATCCCGAGGCTAAAGTAATACTTCTCTATCATCCCGAGGCTAAAGTAATACTTCTCTATCATCCTGAGGCTTGAGTAATACTTTCTTACATCCCTACAGCTCAAATATGTCTTCACCTTCCACTGGTGTCCCCTTTATTCTGGTCCTTATCTTGTACTCTGTCTTTCTTCTTAAGATTTGTTTGTAGTAATTATTTCCTTTCTTGTCCTTCCATCTTCTGAGATCGATAAGTTCAGTTCTTTCAACCTCTCCTCATAGTGCACTCCTCTCAGTTCTGGTACTAATTTGCTTGCAGATCTTAGGACCTTTTCTTGTTTCTTCACGTAATTAACCAGGTGTGGGCTCCATGCTGGGGTCTCGTTCTCAGTGACTAACCTAACATATGTCGTGTATAAGGTGTGGTACTGTCACAAATGCTTTTCTACAGTCCAGGAAAATGCAGTCCACCCAGCAATGATTTTCTTGTATTAACTCTGTGACTCTGCTGTAGAATTACAACAAATTCATAAGACAAGGTTTTCCATACCTAAATCCATGATGGTTTCCGTGAAGAGTCTTCTTTCAAAGTGTCCTGACACCTTTTTCCTTACTATCTTCTCCAGAACTTTTGACAGTATGTTTGCTAATACTAGTCTATAATTCAGGGTGTCTTGTATGTCCCCTCGTAAATAACAGCCACATTTGTTATTTTCCAATTTTACGGAAGCTGTCTTGATTGGAGAGATTGCTATTAGATCACATAGTTACCTGGTGGGTTTTTCGGGGGTCAACGCCCCCGCGGCACGGTCCATGACCAGGTCTTTTCTCAGCACCTATGGAGATATGTGATCCCATCATTACGCTGTGTTGATACCCTCCAGTGCTTGTTGCTCTCTTTTGACTCCTTGTGGGTGTCTGTGCAGGTGTTTGTTACCATTTTGTTTACTTGTCAATTAGACACTTGGCCTGTTGTGTGCATTTGTGTATGTGTACTCACCTAATTCTGTTTGCAGGGGGCGTGTTATATCTCACTTGTGTGAGTACTCACCTAGTTTGTGTGTGTGTGTGTGTGTGCACGTATGTGTATGTGTGTGTGTGTGTGTGCACGTATGTGTTTGTGTGTGTGTGTGTGTGTGTGTGTGTGTGTGTGCACGTATGTGTGTGTGGGTGTGTGTGTTCCCATATGGTCACAAGAGATGTAAAAGTAACACATACACAATATTGTGACGTGAATACAACTGAATTTTGTGAAAGTGTGTAGAACCTTGCAGCCTCACCGAGTGAGCAGAGGTGAAGAGGCCAAGCTGGGTAGGTACCTCCTGCCATCCCAGTACCTCCTGCCATCCCAGTACCTCCTGCCATCCCAGTACCTCCTGCTATCCCAGTACCTCCTGCCATCCCAGTACCTCCTGGCATCCCAGTACCTCCTGCCATCCCAGTACCTCCTGCTATCCCAGTACCTCCTGCCATCCCAGTACCTCCTGCCATCCCAGTACCTCCTGCCATGTAGATGAATGGTTCAGAGAACCGACATGTTGATAAATTAGACACATGTGCAACTCTTGGGTATCTTTATTGAGGAAACGTTTCGCCACACAGTGGCTTCATCAGTCCATACGTAGGAGAAACTTGAAGAACAGGAGGAGAATGAGGTAATCAGTCCCTCAACCTTGAGTCGATGTGTTCAGTCCATCAATCTTGAATAGAATACGGCATATCAGCGGAGAAGCAGCTTATAAACCGCTTATAACCGTTCTTCAAGTTTCTCCTACGTACCTGCCGTACCTTTTATAAGCTGCTTCTCCGCTCATATGCCGTATTCTATTCAAGATTGATGGACTGAACACATCGACTCAAGGTTGAGGGACTGATTACCTCATTCTCCTCCTGTTCTTCAAGTTTCTCCTACGTATGGACTGATGAAGCCACTGTGTGGCGAAACGTTTCCTCAATAAAGATACCCAAGAGTTGCACATGTGTCTAATTTATCAACACCTCCTGCCATCCCAGTCCCTCCTGCCATCCCAGTCCCTCCTGCCATCCCAGTCCCTCCTGCCATCCCAGTCCCTCCTGCCATCCCAGTCCCTCCTGCCATCCCAGTCCCTCCTGCCATCCCAGTACCTCCTGCCATCCCAGTACCTCCTGCCATCCCAGTACCTCCTGCCATCCCAGTACCTCCTGCCATCCCAGTACCTCCTGGCATCCCAGTACCTCCTGGCATCCCAGTACCTCCTGGCATCCCAGTACCTCCTGCCATCCCAGTACCTCCTGCCATCCCAGTACCTCCTGCCATCCCAGTACCTCCTGCCATCCCAGTACCTCCTGCCATCCCAGTACCTCCTGCCATCCCAGTACCTCCTGCCATCCCAGTACCTCCTGCCATCCCAGTCCCTCCTGCCATCCCAGTACCTCCTGCCATCCCAGTCCCTCCTGCCATCCCAGTACCTCCTGCCATCCTAGTCCCTCCTGCCATCCCAGTCCCTCCTGCCATCCCAGTACCTCCTGCCATGTAGATGAATGGTTCAGAGAACCGACATGTTGATAAATTAGACACATGTGCAACTCTTGGGTATCTTTATTGAGGAAACGTTTAGCCACACAGTGGCTTCATCAGTCCATACGTAGGAGAAACTTGAAGAACAGGAGGAAAATGAGGTAATCAGTCCCTCAACCTTGAGTCGATGTGTTCAGTCCATCAATCTTGAATAGAATACGGCAAATGAGCGGAGAAGCAGCTTATAAACCGTATGGCAGGTACGTAGGAGAAACTTGAAGAACGGTTATAAGCGGTTTATAAGCTGCTTCTCCGCTGATATGCCGTATTCTATTCAAGATTGATGGACTGAACACATCGACTCAAGGTTGAGGGACTGATTACCTCATTCTCCTCCTGTTCTTCAAGTTTCTCCTACGTATGGACTGATGAAGCCACTGTGTGGCGAAACGTTTCCTCAATAAAGATACCCAAGAGTTGCACATGTGTCTAATTTATCAACACCTCCTGCCATCCCAGTCCCTCCTGCCATCCCAGTCCCTCCTGCCATCCCAGTCCCTCCTGCCATCCCAGTCCCTCCTGCCATCCCAGTCCCTCCTGCCATCCCAGTCCCTCCTGCCATCCCAGTCCCTCCTGCCATCCCAGTCCCTCCTGCCATCCCAGTCCCTCCTGCCATCCCAGTCCCTCCTGCCATCCCAGTCCCTCCTGCCATCCCAGTCCCTCCTGCCATCCCAGTACCTCCTGCCATCCCAGTACCTCCTGCCATCCCAGTACCTCCTGCCATCCCAGTCCCTCCTGCCATCCCAGTACCTCCTGCCATCCCAGTACCTCCTGCCATCCCAGTCCCTCCTGCCATCCCAGTCCCTCCTGCCATCCCAGTCCCTCCTGCCATCCCAGTACCTCCTGCCATCCCAGTACCTCCTGCCATCCCAGTCCCTCCTGCCATCCCAGTCCCTCCTGCCATCCCAGTCCCTCCTGCCATCCCAGTACCTCCTGCCATCCCAGTACCTCCTGCCATCCCAGTCCCTCCTGCCATCCCAGCCCCTCCTGCCATCCCAGTCCCTCCTGCCATCCCAGTACCTCCTGCCATCCCCGTACCTCCTGCCATCCCAGTCCCTCCTGTCCCAGCCCCTCCTGCCATCCCAGTCCCTCCTGCCATCCCAGTACCTCCTGCCATCCCAGTACCTCCTGCCATCCCAGTCCCTCCTGCCATCCCAGTCCCTCCTGCCATCCCAGTCCCTCCTGCCATCCCAGTCCCTCCTGCCATCCCAGTACCTCCTGCCATCCCAGTACCTCCTGCCATCCCAGTCCCTCCTGCCATCCCAGTCCCTCCTGCCATCCCAGTCCCTCCTGCCATCCCAGTACCTCCTGCCATCCCAGTACCTCCTGCCATCCCAGTCCCTCCTGCCATCCCAGCCCCTCCTGCCATCCCAGTCCCTCCTGCCATCCCAGTACCTCCTGCCATCCCAGTACCTCCTGCTATCCCAGTACTTCCCAAGTCAGTCCATATTTCACAAACAAAAATAGGGACATGAGGTAACAAACAATCATCTGTCAGATGTAAGTCAGACACTCTGTCAGATGTAAGTCAGACACTCTGTCAGATGTAAGTCAGACACTCTGTCAGATGTAAGTCAGACACTCTGTCAGATGTAAGTCAGACACTCTGTCAGATGTAAGTCAGACACTCTGTCAGATGTAAGTCAGACACTCTTCCTATTCCAAAGATGAGTGCGAATTTAGATGTTAAAAATAAACTAATCTAAACTAGAAAAAATAATGATTTTTATCTAGAAGTTGAAAATAGTCAGATATCTACGAGTTTTTTTATGTACAAGTACCACCACCACTACCACCACCACCACTACCATCATCACTACCATCACCATTACCATCACCATTACCACCACTACCACCACCACCACTACCATCATCACTACCATCACCATTACCATCACCATTACCACCACTACCACCACCACTACCATCACCATTACCATCATCACTACCATCACCACTACCATCATCACTACCACCACTACCACCACCACTAACATCACTACCACCACCACTACCATCACCATTACCATCATCACTACCATCACCACTACCATCATCACTACCACCACTACCACCACCACTAACATCACTACCACCACCACTACCATCACCACTACCATCATCACTACCACCACTACCACCACTACTAACATCACTACCACCACCACTACCATCACCATTACCATTATCACTAACATCACCACTACCATCATCACTACCACTACTACTACCATCACTACCATCACTACCACCACCACTACCATCACCATTACCATCATCACTAACATCACCACTACCATCATCACTACCATCACCACTACCATCATCACTACCACCACTACCACCACCACTAACATCACTACCACCACCACTACCATCACCATTACCATCATCACTACCATCACCACTACCATCATCACTACCACTACTACTACCATCACTACCATCATCACTACCACCACTACCATCACCACTACCATCATCACTACCACCACTACCATCACCACTACCATCACCACTACCATCACCATTACCATCATCACTAACATCACCACTACCATCATCACTACCACTACTACTACCATCACTACCATCACCACTACCATCCTCACTACCCCCACTACCATCACCACTACCATCATCACTACGATCACCACTACCATCATCACTACCACCACTACCACCACCACTACCATCACTACCATCACCACCATCACCACTACCATCACTACCACCACCACTACCATCACTACCACCACCACTACCATCACTACCACCACCACTACCATCACTACCACCACCACTACCATCATCACTACCACCACCACTCCCATCATCACTACAACCACCACTACCATCACTACCACCACCACTACCATCACTACCGCCACCACTACCATCATCACTACCACCACCACTCCCATCATCACTACAACCACCACTACCATCACTACCACCACCACTACCATCACTACCACCACCACTACCACCACCACCACTACCATCACCACTACCATCACTACCACCACCACTACCACCACCACCACTACCATCACTACCACCATTACTACCACCCCCACCCACCCACACCTGACCTCTTCACCTGTCGGGTAACAGCTGTTGAATCGGTGAGTCACCCAGGTGAGTCAATGATTGTTCTCACCAGCTGGTGGGTAATGAGTGACGTGTAGCCAGCTGGTGGGTAATGAGTGACGTGTAGCCAGCTGGTGGGTAATGAGTGACGTGTAGCCAGCTGGTGGGTAATGAGTGACGTGTAGCCAGCTGGTGGGTAATGAGTGACGTGTAGCCAGCTGGTGGGTAATGAGTGATGTGTAGCCAGCTTGTGGGTAATGAGTGACGTGTAGCCAGCTGGTGGGTAATGAGGAACGTGTAACCAGATGGTGGGTAATGAGTGACGTGTAACCAGCTGGTGGGTAATGAGTGACGTGTAGCCAGCTGGTGGGTAATGAGTGATGTGTAGCCAGCTTGTGGGTAATGAGTGACGTGTAGCCAGCTGGTGGGTAATGAGGAACGTGTAACCAGATGGTGGGTAATGAGGGACGTATAGCCAGATGGTGGGTAATGAGTGATGTGTAACCAGCTGGTGGGTAATGAGGGACGTGTAGCCAGCTGGTGGGTAATGAGTGACGTGTAACCAGCTGGTGGGTAATGAGGGACGTGTAGCCAGATGGTGGGTAATGAGTGACGTGTAACCAGCTGGTGGGTAATGAGGGACGTGTAGCCAGATGGTGGGTAATGAGTGACGTGTAACCAGCTGGTGGGTAATGAGTGACGTGTAGCCAGCTGGTGGCTCTATGTATCATAAATATTAATGAGAATATGTACATATATGTGTAGGTAGATACGAGAGAGGTAGATATGTGGAGGTCACCTCAGTGTTATGAGAGGTGAGGTCACGGTCAGGTTAATCCTATGAGAGGTGAGGTTAGTATATACATCGAAATATGTACATACTGTCCAGAGATATACATCTCTCGGTGTATATATAATGAGAGATACATATGTTTTGATACATATACAATGAGGGATACATATCTCGGTATATATACCCTTACCTAGTATTTTAGTCCAGGTATATACAGATGGTCAGAGTTGTTTCAGCTTAGCCAGTACATCCTTACCTAACTTAAACTAACTTAACTAGTACATCTAAATCTAGCTTAGGTTAGCCTGACTTAAACTGATCTAGCATAATCGCCACATCATAACTTAACCTGTATATAATAAACTAACTTAAACAAACTTGACTAGAAGGTCCTAATCTAGCCTAACTTAACAAGTACAACCTAGCCTAACTTTATACATCGTATTCTAACGTAAACTAAGTTAGCTGAATCTTAACCTAACCTGGACATTCTAACTTACTCAACTGTAACATAACTTTGTGGACAACTTAACGTAACCAAAATATACCAGCTTAGCTTAGACTAATCTAACTTAACCATGTGGTTCCTACAGCTGTAACCATGTGACTTCCACACCTCTAAATACGTACTCTCACATCTGTGGCTCCCACACCTGTAACTACGTTGTTCCCACACCTGTAACCATGGGTTACCACACCTGCAACTATGTGGTTCTCACACCTGTAACCATGGGTTCCCACACTGTAACCATGGGTTCCCACACCTGTAACTATGTGGTTCCCACAACTGTAATTATGCGGTTCCCACAAGTGTAACTATGTTGTTCCCTCAACTGTAAATATGGGGTTCCCACAACTGTATATATGGAGTCCCACACAACTGTAAATATAGGCGTTCCCACACATGTAGCTATGCGGCTTCTTAACTGCAGTTATGTACAGAGTATATACAATGTGAGACATACAACTCTCAGTGTAAACATTTTGGAAGGTGCACAACTCTCGTTGTGTATACACACCTGTTGGTGTATATACACTGGGAGATACACACCCGTTAGTGTATATACACTGGGAGATACACACCCGTTAGTGTATATACACTGGGAGATACACACCCCTTAGTGTATATACACTGGGAGATACACGCTTGTTGGTTTATATACACTGGGAGATACACACCTGTTGGTGTATATATATACACTGAATGAGACAATTCCTGGTGTATATACACTGACAATCACACACATCTCAGTGTATATACACCGGTCGATACACATCTAAAGATATGTATACACAGGGATATACATCTTTCTGTTGATTAAGACACATGTCCAACAGTTAGTCTATTGTTGAAACGTTTCGCCTATACAGTAGACTTCCTCAGTCAAATAAGTAGGCAGCAGGTATGGTAGTATAAGGAAGATAATGTAATGAGTCCATCAACCTGATTACATAGTAGTTGAGGTAGTCAGTCCCACAGCCTGGAGAAGAGTTCAGCTTCATGGTCTGGAACAAGGTGGTCAGTCCCTCAGCCTGGAGAAGAGTTCAGCTTCATGGTCTGGAACAAGGTGGTCAGTCCCTTAGCCTGGAGAAGAGTTCAGCTTCATGGTCTGGAACAAGGTGGTCAGTCCCATAGCCTGGAGAAGAGTTCAGCTTCATGGTCTGGAACAAGGTGGTCAGTCCCTTAGCCTGGAGAAGAGTTCAGCTTCATGGTCTGGAACAAGGTGGTCAGTCCCTTAGCCTGGAGAAGAGTTCAGCTTCATGGTCTGGAACAAGGTGGTCAGTCCCTTAGCCTGGAGAAGAGTTCAGCTTCATGGTCTGGAACAAGGTGGTCAGTCCCTTAGCCTGGAGAAGAGTTCAGCTTCATGGTCTGGAACAAGGTGGTCAGTCCCTTAGCCTGGAGAAGAGTTCAGCTTCATGGTCTGGAACAAGGTGGTCAGTCCCTTAGCCTGGAGATGAGTTCAGCTTCATGGTCTGGAACAAGGTAGTCAGTCCCATACCCTGGAGAAGAGTTCAGCTTCATGGTCTGGAACAAGGTGGTCAGTCCCTTAGCCTGGAGAAGAGTTCAGCTTCATGGTCTGGAACAAGGTAGTCAGTCCCATACCCTGGAGAAGAGTTCAGCTTCATGGTCTGGAACAAGGTGGTCAGTCCCTTAGCCTGGAGAAGAGTTCAGCTTCATGGTCTGGAACAAGGTAGTCAGTCCCATACCCTGGAGAAGAGTTCAGCTTCATGGTCTGGAACAAGGTGGTCAGTCCCTTAGCCTGGAGAAGAGTTCAGCTTCATGGTCTGGAACAAGGTGGTCAGTACCTCAGCCTGGAGAAGAGTTCAGCTTCATGGTCTGGAACAAGGTAGTCAGTCCCTCAGCCTGGAGAAGAGTTCAGCTTCATGGTCTGGAACAAGGTAGTCAGTCCCTCTGCCTGGAGAAGAGTTCAGCTTCATGGTCTGGAACAAGGTGGTCAGTCCCACAGCCTAGAGAAGAGTTCAGCTTCATGGTCTGGAACAAGGTAGTCAGTCCCTCAGCCTGGAGAAGAGTTCAGCTTCATGGTCTGGAACAAGTTGGTCAGTCCCACAGCCTGGAGAAGAGTTCAGCTTCATGGTCTGGAACAAGGTAGTCAGTCCCACAGCCTGGAGAAGAGTTCAACTTCATGGTCTGGAACAAGGTGGTCAGTCCCTCAGCCTGGAGAAGAGTTCAGCTTCATGGTCTGGAACAAGTTGGTCAGTCCCACAGCCTGGAGAAGAGTTCAACTTCATGGTCTGGAACAAGGTGGTCAGTCCCACAGCCTAGAGAAGAGTTCAACTTCATGGTCTGGAACAAGGTGGTCAGTCCCTCAGCCTGGAGAAGAGCTCGGCTTCATGGTCTGAAACAAGGTAATCAGTCCCACAGCCTGGAGAAGAGTTCAGCTTCATGGTCTGGAACAGGGTGGTCAGTCCCTCAGCCTGGAGAAGAGCTCAGCTTCATGGTCTGGAACGATATAAAGCTGAAGCATATCTCTTACTGTTGATGCCTGTACAATAATTTTTTTTTTATTATCACACTGGCCGATTCCCACCAAGGCAGGGTGGCCCGAAAAAGAAAAACTTTCACAATCATTCACTCCATCACTGTCTTGCCAGAAGGGTGCTTTACACTACAGTTTTTAAACTGCAACATTAACACCCCTCCTTCAGAGTGCAGGCACTGTACTTCCCATCTCCAGGACTCAAGTCCGGCCTGCCGGTTTCCCTGAACCCCTTCATAAATGTTACTTTGCTCACACTCCAACAGCACGTCAAGTATTAAAAACCATTTGTCTCCATTCACTCCTATCAAACACGCTCACGCATGCCTGCTGGAAGTCCAAGCCCCTCGCACACAAAACCTCCTTTACCCCCTCCCTCCAACCTTTCCTAGGCCGACCCCTACCCCGCCTTCCTTCCACTACAGACTGATACACTCTTGAAGTTATTCTGTTTCGTTCCATTCTCTCCACATGTCCGAATCACCTCAACAACCCTTCCTCCGCCCTCTGGACAACAGTTTTGGTAATCCCGCACCTCCTCCTAACTTCCAAACTACGAATTCTCTGCATTATATTCACACCACACATTGCTTTCAGACATGACATCTCCACTGCCTCCAGCCTTCTCCTCGCTGCAACATTCATCACCCACGCTTCACACCCATATAAGAGCGTTGGTAAAACTATACTCTCATACATTCCCCTCTTTGCCTCCAAGGACAAAGTTCTTTGTCTCCACAGACTCCTAAGTGCACCACTCACCCTTTTCCCCTCATCAATTCTATGATTCACCTCATCTTTCATATACCCATCCGCTGACATGTCAACTCCCAAATATCTGAATACATTCACCTCCTCCATACTCTCTCCCTCCAATCTGATATCCAATCTTTCATCACCTAATCTCTTTGTTATCCTCATAACCTTACTCTTTCCTGCATTCACTTTCAATTTTCTTCTTTTGCACACCCTACCAAATTCATCCACCAATCTCTGCAACTTCTCTTCAGAATCTCCCAAGAGCACAGTGTCATCAGCAAAGAGCAACTGTGACAACTCCCACTTTGTGTGATTCTTTATCTTTTAACTCCACACCTCTTGCCAAGACCCTCGCATTTACTTCTCTTACAACCCCATCTATAAATATATTAAACAACCACGGTGACATCACACATCCTTGTCTAAGGCCTACTTTTACTGGGAAATAATTTCCCTCTTTCCTACATACTCTAACTTGAGCCTCACTATCCTCGTAAAAACTCTTCACTGCTTTCAGTAACCTACCTCCTACACCATACACCTGCAACATCTGCCACATTGCTCCCCTATCCACCCTGTCATACACCTTCTCCAAATCCATAAATGCCACAAAGACCTCTTTAGCCTTATCTAAATACTGTTCACTTATATGTTTCACTGTAAACACCTGGTCCACACACCCCCTACCTTTCCTAAAGCCTCCTTGTTCATCTGCTATCCTATTCTCCGTCTTACTCTTAATTCTTTCAATAATAACTCTACCATACACTTTACCAGGTATACTCAACAGACTTATCCCCCTATAATTTTTGCACTCTCTTTTATCCCCTTTGCCTTTATACAAAGGAACTATGCATGCTCTCTGCCAATCCCTAGGTACCTTACCCTCTTCCATACATTTATTAAATAATTGCACCAACCACTCCAAAACTATATCCCCACCTGCTTTTAACATTTCTATCTTTATCCCATCAATTCCGGCTGCCTTTCCCCCTTTCATTTTACCTACTGCCTCACGAACTTCCCCCACACTCACAACTGGCTCTTCCTCACTCCTACAAGATGTTGTTCCTCCTTGCCCTATACACAATAATTATAACTACGATATCCATTTATGTATATTCTGTAATATGTATCCCAGACCAGTGTTGTGGAAAGTTGTAATATAGCCATCAGGGCTGCTTATTCGTTTTAATATGAAGCTAAAGTGTCAGGCTGTGTAATATAGCTTGTGCAGTATGAAAGTTATCTTTGCATGGTGATTAGGTTTTAAAAAATGGTTTCTATGTTAGTTAATTTACTGCGTAGGCACGTCTCTGACAAGACAGTGATAGAGTGAATGATGATGAAAGTATTTCTTCCTTTTCGAGTCACCCGGCCTCCGTGGGAAACTGCTGATGTGTTAATCAAAAAAAAATATTATGAGCCCGGTATTTATCCTTTGGGTGGTAGTTAAAAGGCTGGAGAGGCACATGATGGGTCCAGGGACTGGTCACTAAAGTTTTGATCGCTAAGAAAGTTGTAGTGGTAATGGACTGACTGGCTGCAACAATTTACATATAGCCTACGGCTTGGAAATTTTTTTTTTGATGAAGTTTCAGGTTGTTCCTTGAGGGTTATGAGGACACGACTACACTTGTGTCTTCACGAAGCTGCGATACTGACCCAAAGTCGTCCAAAATTTCTCTTACACAGAGACTGAGAGTAGGAGCCGAAGTGACTAGTTTACTGTAAACTAGTTTACTGTAAACTAGTTTACTGTATACTAGTTTACTGTATACTAGTTTACTGTAAATTAGTTTACTGTAAACTTCATATCCATCCTGTGGACGGTAGCAAGAAAATATGGATACACAGAAGACCTAGGAACTAGACCCCAGAAGGGCTAACAGGAGCACATCTGGATTTAAATCTACAGTTCACCTATTTGTTACAAGTAAATTTAGAAAATAGGCCTAATATATCTTTTACGCAGTGGCTTATTGTAAAAAAAGACCGTGTGTGAATGTGAATGTTAAAGTTACTTCACCTGTAACGGGATTGAGTTAGGAAAGATTAGGTTATAATGAGGGAGGTCTCTTACACGACTCAGCTGAGAATGTAAGTTAGGAAATATAGACACGTAGCAAATCTAAACTAGAATTTTATGACCAGATGACTGAATTGACTTGGAAATACCACACTAAATAGCGAGTGCATATTGACAAGTATAAGCCATAGATTTGATTTAGTTTTTATATATTTTAAATATGACAGGTTAAGAGGCTTTTATAATGAAGAAAACGAGCAGATGGCGAGTGATTGGTAAACAGGTGATGGAGGGTATATGAAAGTGTATGTGATGAGGTGAGTCAGAGCAACCATATGATCTTTCGTTTCTGGAAGGCAGGCAGGGCAAGGTGCAGGGGTGGCTAGGGTTAGGCGACCTACCCTGGAGGCCAGGCAGGAGGTGCAGTAGCAGGCCGAGAGGCAGGTCACAGTTGGTTGACAGGGGCAGATGGTAGCTGAGGGAGAGGGATGTGGGGAGGGGAGGTTGGAAGGTCAGGGATACCAGCGACCTCACGTTGGGTAGGCGATAGTGTACTATCTTAGCAGCCGGGGTACATGACCTGTTGTTAGGCGGGAGGATGTGAGCACCGCGAGAGGGCACCACAAGAGGGCACCACAAGAGGGCACCAGTGATGCAGTGACCTCCTCCTGCTGTTGACCCTGTCAGATATCACCCCTCCTCCCACAATACCTGCCCCTTCCACCTGCTCTTCCTACCTTCTCCCTGCCCCTCCCCTAGTCTCTCCTGCCCCCTTACACCTGTTCAGTCATATGAGGTGACAGAGGTCGTGAGGTGATTCAGACACATACACACAGTCAAGATTTATGCTATTTAGTAGAAAGTGGGGATGTCAAGCTCACATGGACACTGTATCAGGAGCTACTGAACGGATCATCCCCGTGACAAACCTGTGACCGATTTCGAGTGTTTTCTTTCTATTCCCGCACCACCACCTGGATTCAGTCGTCATTTGTCAACAGTGTTACTTGTGTAATATATCTATTTATCAGTTCCTAGCAGCATTTATAGGCAGGCTCCCTGGTCAATCCTCAAGTCACGTGACCTACACCCAGTACATAGTCCTTATCAACACCTTACTGACAGCCTGGTCAACCAGGGTGTCGCTGCTAGCGCCCCGCGGGCCTATGAATGTTGACATAATGTTCTCTAAGTGTGCTTTTGGCGCTCCTGCTTATCACTGAGTTTAACCTACACTTTCTCCCATTTATCTCTGTTTATCATGTTGTTTATTACCCTGCACCTGGGTCTAGCACCTGGGTCTAGCACCTGGGTCTAGCACTCGTTCTAGCACCTGGGTCTAGCGCTGGTTCTAGCACCTGGGTCTAGCACTGGTTCTAGCAACTGGGTCTAGCACTGGTTCTAGCACCTGGTCTAGCGCTGGTTCTAGCACCTGAGTCTAGCACTGGTTCTAGCACCTGGGTCTAGCGCTCGTTCTAACACCTGGGTCTAGCTCTGGTTCTAGCACCTGGGTCTAGCACTGATTCTAGCACCTGGATCTAGCACTGGTTCTAGCACCTGGGTCTAGTGCTGGTTTTAGCACCTGGGTCTAGCGCTGGTTCTAGCACCTGGATCTAGCACCTGGGTATAGCCCCTGGGTCTAGCGCTGGTTCTAGCACCTGAGTCTAGCACTGGTTCTAGCACCTGGGTCTAGCGCTGGTTCTAGCACCTGAGTCTAGCACTGGTTCTAGCACCTGGGTCTAGCGCTCGTTCTAGCACCTGGGTCTAGCGCTGGTTCTAGCACTGGTTCTAGCACCTGGGTCTAGCACCTGGATCTAGCACCTGGGTCTAGCACTGGTTCTAGCACCTGGGTCTAGCGCTCGTTCTAGCACCTGGGTCTAGCGCTGGTTCTAGCACTGGTTCTAGCACCTGGGTCTAGCACCTGGATCTAGCACCTGGGTCTAGCACTGGTTCTAGCACCTGGGTCTAGCACCTGGATCTAGCACCTGGGTCTAGCACTGGTTCTAGCACCTGGGTCTAGCGCTGGTTCTAGCACCTGAGTCTAGCACTGGTTCTAGCACCTGGGTCTAGCGTTGGTTCTAGCACCTGAGTCTAGCACTGGTTCTAGCACCTGGGTCTAGCGCTCGTTCTAGCACCTGAGTCTAGCACTGGTTCTAGTACCTGGGTCTAGCACTGGTTCTAGTACCTGAGTCTAGCACTGGTTCTAGCACCTGAGTCTAGCACTGGTTCTAGCACCTGGGTCTAGCGCTCGTTCTAGCACCTGGGTCTAGCGCTGGTTCTAGCACCTGGGTCTAGCACTGGTTCTAGCACCTGGGTCTAGCACTGGTTCTAGCACCTGGGTCTAGCACTGGTTCTAGCACCTGGGTCTAGCGCTGGTTCTAGCACTTGGGTCTAGCACTAGTTCTAGCACCTGGGTCTAGCACTCGTTCTAGCACCTGGGTCTCTAATTAAAAATTTACTTTCTTCCCCTATCCTAACTTCATCTCTAGTGCCTCAATAACGTCGTAACCTAATTTTCCCGAAATTCTTTTCATAACAAGTGGCTTTCTATATAGTATGTCACTGATGTCAGCTATGGTCTGTATAAGTTGTATCATGTACTTGTAGAAATCAAGATTATTATTAAAATATGGTGATTGCAGCCCTGGTAAGGGGGGGAGGAATGAAGATGGAAATGGGTGAAGGGGTGAAAGAGAGAGAGAGAGAGAGAGAGAGAGAGAGAGAGCATGCTCACTGAGTTGTGTTTGAGGGGGTCGAGACTCAGCTCCTAGCTTTGATCAGCATCTCTGATTTCTGACCTCTTGAACCTTATCATATCTACTCTTGAATCTGTGTATTGAGTTTGCCGCCATCACTGCCTCGTCCAAGTCATTACACTTTCCCTGTAGCATACAAAGAGTGTGTTACAATTTATTCGGCGTGTCACACTCTCACATACGCTGCCTCCCAACCAACAAACAGGGTGCTAAGGGTTTAATCAGTACATTGGTTCAATGACCAATCACAGGGAAGCCTGCCAAAGCTGAAGCAACGTGGTTTACTTGTGGTAAGCATTGGCAGACTTGCCTGCCCACTGGTTGAGAACGGTGCACTCTCTTTAGCATCTGCTTTGTCATCTGTCTCCGTCATGTACATTTATTATTATTCTATCTGTACATATTGTACATGGTGTACATACCTGTATGTAATGGGTGAAGGCATAATATACATTATAGTCTACTGTCGAGTTTATTTGCTCCAATTCCCATTACGAACAGGTCTCACAGGCCGGTCATTACCTGTGTTCGTAATACTCCCTCAGGTTAAATGAACAATTCCTGACATCCCTGTGGCTCATTTGATTTTAACTTCCACCAGTGTCTCCTTGATCCTGGTCCTCTTAACTCAAACAATCTGTCGATATCTGCTCTGTCTATCCCTCCCCTCAAGGAAGGTTCCTTGATGCTGGTGAGGGGCTCTTGATCTAGGGAATTGGATCTGTGCTCCAGTTCCCTGAATTAAGCCTGAATATCTTCCACATCACACCTCCAACCGGCGCTGTATAATCCTACGGGCTTAGCGCTTCCCCCTTGATTATAATACTCTGTCTATCCCTCTTGAGATTTTTTATGTTGTAATCATATCTGCGCTGGTCCTTATCTCTGCCAGAGTCGTCAGGTTCAGTTCCTTCAACCTCTTCTTATAGAGAATCTATTTTAGTTCTGGTATTAGCCTGCTTGTCAAATAAATGTTGTATATAAGGGTTTGAAAAATTCTTTTTTCAAGTTTTTGAATACTGACTAGTTCATGTCTAGGACATGAAAACATAAGAAGGCCTACCGGCCCATAATTAGCAGGTTCTTGTCAAACTCAGACTCACTAAAATATTGTAGATGAATGGTTCAAAGAACCGACACGTTGTTAAATTAGACAAATGTGCAACTGTTGGGTATCTTTATTGAGGAAACGTTTCGCCACACAGTGGCTTCATCAGTCCATACAAAGGATAAACTTGAGGAACAGGAGGAGAATGAGGTAATCAGTCCCTCAACCTTGAGTCGATGTGTTCAGTCCATCATCCTGAATAGAATAGAATGGACAGCCCACATCGACTCAAGGTTGAGGGACTGATTACCTCATTCTCCTCCTGTTCCTCAAGTTTATCCTTTGTATGGACTGATGAAGCCACTGTGTGGCGAAACGTTTCCTCAATAAAGATACCCAAGAGTTGCACATGTGTCTAATTTAATTACTAAAATGTATTCGCCCAACCCAATTATCAAAGTTACTCAAGGAATAAGCTTTGATAACTCAATTACAAGTCCAATTTCTTATTTAGCCGGCCATTATTATTATTATTATTATTATTATTATTATTATTATTATTATAATCAGGGGGAGCGCTAAACCCGTAGGATTATACAGCGCCTGTGGGGGGGATGGAAGGTATTCAGGCTTAATTCAGGGAACCGGAGCACAGATCCAATTCCCTAGATCAAGAGCCCCTCACCAGCGTCAAGGAACCTCCCTTGAGGGGTTTAGCCGGCCAGCTTATCGCAAATCTCGGCTTTTTAACTAGCTTTCTCGTAGATTATGACGCAGATGGTGACTCAGAGGTCATGACTCAGACCGTCACATGTTGACCTGGTGCCTCGCCTTCCCTACTGGTCGTTCATGACTATTAGAAGAATGACGTCGATGACTCAGCTGACATCTGTGTTAATCTTCGTTATAATTATTATTATGCTCTGTCATGTGTGAGCATCATAGTGTGAGATGAACAGGTCACCCCACACCCCCACCTCTTGTAAGCATCACAAGGTATATACAGTCTCAGCATCTCCCTCATAGAAGATATACCTCTAACCGAAAAGTCATAAGATATATTCACAGACGCAAAGATAGAGAGAATTCTAAGTAATTTGCTCGAAAATGAGAAGGAATGTTTCCCCATCCTCCTTGATCCCGTGGATGTGACCTGACACACAAGACGACAATATACCGGCAAGAAGACGCTGGTAAGAAATATAATTCACCGGAACACAGTCGACTCAAAAAAAAGAAATGCCTAAAATGGCGTTCAGTGCTCCGAGAATTGCAGTTGTTCCCATGACCTACCATTCCACACACTGCTAGTGGATACATTGAGCAGAGTACGCAGCTGTTACCAGAAGCAGCTGTTACCAGAAGCAGCTGTTACCAGAAGCAGCTGTTTGCGGCAAACAAGCTGACTCCAACACCGTAGACTCTAAGCAACTTGAAGACAAACAACAGTTTGAATTCCTTGAATCCCAGCGTAGCCGAATACCAAAGTCCAGCAAAAAAAAAAAAAAAAAAACAAAGGTTAGACCCTGAGGTAACCAAGACCTTGACCTGACCAGCGTCACCGGTCACAGCGGAGGTAAATATTATCTGCTGAGTAAGTCCAATGACGATCAAATTCTACCATAACTAGTCACACGACAGCCTTTAGTTTACAGTGAGTGAGGAGAAATATAAGGAGCATTGACAATCATGTTACCACGTCAAGATACTTATACTTTATGGCTGATACAAACTACCATTCGCGCTCTGCGTAAGGTTAGATAAAGTTTGTCTGGAAACAGGACAAGTATTTCCTGACGCGGGTCTTAGATTATGACCCGCCGCTGGAGCTTCGGTCATCTGACCAAGGCTTTACTCTGGCTTACCCCTCCACCCCCCCTCTCTTTAAAAATTAGGATTACATTAACGTAAGACTAGAATTCTGCGTGGACTGGTTGTGTCTGTGTCACCGCTTTATAGCCTCTATGCAAGTTTTTGTTTGTATATCGGTACCCATAGTGTTTCCTGATCATCCTCACCAGTCCTGATGTTGTTGTCATAGTTACTACTTATACTGTTGTTGTTGCTACTGTCACTACTGTTGCGTTTGTTGTTGCTGTTGTTTTGTTTCTTCTGTTGTTATTGTTGTTGCTTCTGTTGTTGTTACTGTTTCTGCTGCTGATGTTGTTGTTATTGTTGCTGCTGCTGCACCTGGCAGTGATGGTGCTGCTACTGCCGCAGAATAATTGCAGCTGCTGGTGTTACTGCTTGTGACGCTGCTGTTACAGCTGCT
>NC_091340.1:3612608-3720108 GCF_038502225.1 Cherax quadricarinatus | reverse complement strand
AGGAGTTACGGAATCAAGAATAGTCTTACTGCAGATTAGAAAGGAAAAGGAATGGAATGGGATATCGATGACATACAGAGTAAAAGTGAAGGCAGGACAGAGTACAGCAAGAACACCAACAACGCACCTGATAATGTCTCCTGGAGGTGAAAGAGTCCTGATGGGTAATGTGATAAGCTATGCTGAGATTCCATATCATTATTGTCATATGAAAAATAATTTGTCCCTCTGCCTCATTATAATTATTATAATCATGGAGGAGCGCTAAACCCGTAGGATTATACAGCGCATCTGGGGGGTGGTGGAAGGTGTTCACGCTCACTTCGGAGAACCGGAGCACAGATCTAATTCCCTAGATCAAGAGCCCCTCACCAGCATCCAGGAACCTCCCTTGAGGGGGCCCTCTTGCCACAAAACTCTACAAATGCCCGAATCAACTCAACAACACTTCCTCCGCCCTCTGGATAATAGCTTTAGGAACCCCGCACCGCTTTAATGTAATATTTACCGTGACCTACGATAATGCTGAGTTAACTTCCACGCAATACAAACACTGCTTCCCGTCTGATTGGGTTTATCATCGGTGCTGATGGTGCACTAGACTGTAAGATGTGATGTAAATCGTTCAGAAAACCAACGCTTTGAATTTATTTTATTTATTTATTTTTTTATTTATTTATTATAAATTTGTGCACACATACAGAGGTACAAAAAAAAAAAAATACAGATAAGAGCAGTATGCCAAAGCCACTTATACTATGCATAGCATTACGGGCTGGCTTAAAATTAACTTAAGATTAACTAAGCAATGATGAAGTCAGTGATAAAACATTAATGTAAACAGATTACTATAAAGCACAAGTGAGTATTACAAAGACAGGTCATATGAAGGATTCTGTTAGGTAGTGTATTTAAAAAATAATAAAGTTAGATTCGGTTTTAGGTTTAACATTTATGTGATATAATTGTGAGAAACATTTAAGATATACAATTTATAAGGTTCAGTTATTCAGTATTTATTTGGTTTTGGGTGAGTAAGTGATCTTTGAGTAGAGACTTGAATTTATAAACAGGTAGTGTTTCTTTTATATTTACAGGTAATGAATTCCAGATTTTAGGGCCTTTTATGTGCATTGAGTTTTTGCATAGTGTGAGATGAACACGAGGAACATCAAAGAGTGATCTGTGCCTTGTGTTATGGTCATGTGTTCTGTTGAGGTTGGCAAGGAGATGTTTGAGGGGAGGGTTAATATCAGAGTTAAGTGTTCTATGTATGTAATAGGTGCAGTAATAAGTATGGATGTTTTGTATGGTGAGTAGGTTTAGTGTATTGAATATTGGTGGAGTGTGCTGCCTGTAGTGAGAATTTGTTATCATTCTAACTGCAGCCTTTTGTTGGGTAATTAGTGGTCTGAGATGGTTAATTGTTGTTGAGCCCCATGCACAAATTCCATAGGTGAGATAGGGGTAAATAAGAGAGTGATATAGGGCCAGGAGGGCTGACTGTGGAACATAGTACCGTATCTTCGATAGTATGCCTACAGTCTTGGAAATTTTCTTAGAAATTTGTTGTATATGTGTATGAAATTTGAGTCTATTTTCAAGGTGGATTCCTAAGAATTTTCCCTCTGTTAGCTTTGTGATAGGTGATCCGTTTATCATTATGTTAAGAGGGACATCTGTAGCTCTGTTACCAAACTGAATGAAGTAGGTTTTGTCAATGTTTAGTGTAAGTTTGTTAGTCCTCATCCAGGTAGATATTTTCTGTAATTCGGTATTTACAGTATTGGCTAGTGTGACTGGGCTCGGGTGAGAGAAGACGTATGTAGTGTCATCTGCAAATAGTGTGGGTTTGAGTAATTGCGAAGCATTTGGAAGGTCATTTATGTATAGGAGAAAGAGAAGAGGGCCAAGGACACTTCCCTGTGGGACACCAACTGTAATTGGTTGCGCAGAAGAGTTTGCTCCATTTGCGTACACATATTGGCTTCTGTTGCTGAGGTATGACTTGAGGTAGTTGAGGGAGTGCCCTCTTATACCATAGTGTGACAATTTTACGTGGAGCAAGTCATGGTCAACTGTATCAAAAGCTTTACGTAAGTCAATGAAGATCCCCAGTGGGACTTCTTTTTTCTCTATTGCAGTGTATATATGTTCTAGCATGTGTATAATAGCATCATTAGTATTTTTATTAGGCCTGAATCCAAATTGGCAGGGGTTGAGTATGTTTTGGGAGATAAGGTAGGAGTAGATTCGTTTATGAATTAATTTTTCGAAGATTTTTGAGAGAGGGTGTAAGTTGGATATTGGCCTATAGTTATTCAACTCTGTTTGGTCTCCTCCTTTGTGGATCGGGGTGACCCTTGCTATTTTGAGTACTGTAGGGAAGGTGGAGGATTCAATGGATTTGTTAAAGAGTGTTGCAATGATTGGAGATAGCACTTGTGACACTTTTTTGTATATAAAGGGTGGTAAGGTACTTAAATCTCCTGCCTTGTTTTTTAGTGCATTGATAATAAGGGAGACTTCGTATGGGTTAGTCGGAGCTAGGAACAGTGTGTTCGGGTAGTTGCCAGTGAGGTAGTCATTTGGTGGGGTATCTGAGCTTGGGATTTTATTGGCAAGGTTTTGTCCTATAGTGGAGAAGAAATCATTGAGTCTGTTTGCTGTTTCTGTTGGTGGGAATTGGGGTTCATCTGATTTTGCTAATTTTATTTCGCTATTTCGTGATATCTTTTTTGTTCCCAGAATTTCTGTTAGGGTTTTCCAGGTCTTTTTTATATCACCTCGTAAGTTGGATAATCTGTTCTCATAATACAATTTTTTTGCCCTTCTTATCAGGCTGGTTAGGATTGACGAGTAACGTTTTGTTTGGTCTCTGGTTATGTGACCCATTCTGTACTGTTTTTCATATTGGTGTTTTGTATTTATGGATTTGAGAATGCTGGGTGTTAGCCAGGGACTGTTCAGTCTCTTTGCTGTCATCTGTTTAGTTTTTTTTAGGGCAGTGCTTGTTATAGAGGTATTGGGTCTTTTTTAGAAAATTATTAATACATTCGTCAATATCTGTATAGATTTCTAGCTCAGTGTGCCAATCAATGTTTGCTAATGCTGTTGTGAAGTTATTAATGGCTGCCTCATTGTGAAGTCTGAAGGTGACTTTTGTAGTGTCTTGGGGTAGTTTACCAAGAGTTGTTATGAGGAAAGTAGGGTAGTGGTCTGTGGTATTATCTGTAATTATGCCTGATTTTAAAGGGGATATGGTGTTGGTCCAGATGTGGTCAAGTAGGGAAACACTAGTCTCTGTAACTCTTGTAGGTTTTGTTACTGCTGGTAGTAACATACAGTTACTCATTGTGTTTGTGAATTCAGTAACGTGTGGGTCCTGGTCTTGCAGGAGATTTATATTGAAGTCACCTGAGAGTAGTAAGTGATCTTTGTTCATGCGTGCATCAGTTATCATACTTCCTAGATTTTGAATAATAATACACTTGTTCAACAGTTGCACATCTTGGTTAAGGGAACATTTCCTCAACACAGATTCTCAAATGCTACACAAGTGTCGCATTCTGTAAGATAGTTACACAGTGGGAACAAAAGCTATGTTTAGTTACACAGTGGGAACAAAAGCTATGTTTAGTTACACAGTGGGAACAAAAGCTACGTTGTCCCTGCCATATTCCATCATGCAGGATGTGGCTCACGCTTAGTACTGAAATCTGTCAGCCAGAGCTGAGCGACTTCAGTAAGGCAATGGACATCGTCAAGTAATGTACTGGGAAACCCGCTGTCATCACTGGGTTGAGACACTCTGCTCGCTTGTTAAAGGTCGGAGGTTCGAGCCACCAAATTTTACCAGTCTGAGATACAACTGTGACACTTAAAAGTGATCACATCCATAAAGCTGACAATTAATTATCAATTATTTAACGGAAGGCCTCGGTCAGATGACCAAAAACTCCAGCTGTGGGTCATCATGTGACTAAGACCCGCGTCAGGAAACACTTGTCCTGTTTCCTGATTAATCTTACCGAGAGAGATATAAAATATTGAGAATATTGTATCCATGTGATTTGATAAAGCTCTACAGAGGGCGAAACGTTGTCCTAATTCAATACTTTGTCTTCACCAGTCAAATAAATTGTATGTATTTCTTTGTTTTTGGCAGATCCGCACAAGAACAAGAACCTTCAGGTTTGTTCAAAGACTTGAACAATAGCGAGTAACAATGAAACAACTTGTGTAAGAAAGATGTCAAGTTCAGGGTCCTCTCACAGCATGGGGATGGGGTGCAAAATACACTTATGGAAAGTAAGTAAAAGAGAGAAATGGTCTAACTGAGGAAAAGGTCAATGGCATGAATGTGTCTCAGTGGTTAATGGTACGACTGTAAGTTCTTCCGATGAACTCTATGTCTCACATAAGAAAATGTAACCTCATGTGTTAGCACCATTGTTGTGTGTGTGTGTGTGTGTGTGTGTGTGTGTGTGTGTGTGTGTGCATGTGTATGTGTGTGTTTGTGTGTGCATGTGTGTGTGTGTGTGTGTGTGTGGAGCGTACCATGTTCTCTCTGAGGCTAACTTTCTCAGCATGGCCACACAAACACTCACTTCATCCCAGCACGCCAAAATATTCTCTGCATTTCCTGCCCTGCAACGTCTACATATATTAAAACATTTACTCTGAGCGATGAGGCAACTACTTTGCTTGTCTAGTAGGTCATTGACAGACTATAATATACACAAATAACCCGTATAGAGAAGAGAGGAGCTTACGACGACGTTTCGGTCCGACTTGTACCATTTACAAAGTCACACTAACAAAAAGGAGAGAAGGAGGGAGTATATATAGGCCAGCAGACATTGAATTCTACCTCTCTTGTTCCCGGGTTATTTGTGTATTGTTCCAGTCACGGTATTGTGCCTTTTTTTTGTTATTTACAGATTATAAGATCACAGAGAACTCACCTAGACACCACCGTCTTAGATTTTCTAACAGAGGGTCATCAACAGGCTAGAAAAATCGTAATGAGTTTAACCTTGGCAGCCTTACTTGCGTCTAACGGAATTAATACTAATAATACTAATGCTAATAATAATAATAACAATAATAATAATTACGAAAACGGACTTGGCAGGTTGTCGAATGATAAGAATATTATAGGCTTGTAAACACTCGTTATTTCTTAAAAAAGTCAGATTAATATAAACATTATTAAAAATGTCACAGTGGTATCTTAGGGGTTAAAAATAAAAGTTATGAATATTCTATTAGTTGAAATGTGAAGATTTTGTGCTAAAAAAAAAATAATCAGACGAGGTCATTATGTGACATCAAAAGTAACACAAATGATGACACAAATGACAAATACTGACACATACGACGTAATTAAGAAGGATTTTAGCGAAAAATATCTCTGAAATTATATTATAAAAAGAAAACTGAGAAATATTGAAAATTCTCAGTTTTGTAGTTGTTTAATTTTCAAAAAAGATTACTGAATACTTCAGTTTTGTGTGACTTTAAAGACTGAAATGTGCTTATAACAGACTAAACCTGTGTAATAGTTATGCTTCAGACTAAGTGTATCTTTGTGTGTGAGTTTGTAGTTCTGGTAACCTCAATAACTTCCTCACACCTGCAACAGCTTTTGATCAGCTTAGTAAGCTTGAGGAGGACCTCATTCGTCCCTCTGGTGTGTGACTCTCGACCTGGAGTTCTGTGCTAAGTCCAGATCTCTCCCCGAGAGACGAGACTCTTGGTATACTAAAGCACCGCAACTTAAACAGAAAAAAAGGAGTGTAATTTAAGTAAACAGAGCGGCAGTAACTGTAGTGGTCCAGTGCAAAGAAAAGGAACGCGAGTACTAATAGAATGTCGACGTAGAAATGAAAGTCATTCTGTGCTTGCTGATGAAGATGGGAGTTTGGCTTTCCATGCTGACCACTGCGTCCCAATATTGGAATGTGGGACCTCTCTACTTGCAAGTCTGATTCTAAAATATTCAGGTTGCTGGACTAGGGCTTGGCTTCTGGCTCGAGCGAGTATGCTCAGACCAAACACTGACTGGAAACTATGTCAACTCTGAGTACATTGTACCTATTTTTGTGAGTGAAGGGTTTCTATTTGGAGACGGAAAGGAGGTGTACTTGTTAGGGTTTGCGGTGGAAGGTTGTGACGGATGGACCACTGCAAGAGGATGGATTACCCTAGAAGGTTCCTCTTGTGAAAGGGTGCAGGGGTTGAGTGCTTGAAGTCGAGGTTTGGGCGGTGTTTTGACTCTTGTGTGTTGATGCTTGTGTGGGGTTAAAGGGAGGAATGCTAATATTTAGATCTCAGGGCGGGCTGAGTGTTGTACCGGGGGCAGGCACACAGTGTGCCTGGCAGGAGAAAGCAAGCAGAGCGGCTGAGAGGTGTGGTACTGGTGATTTGTTTGAACAATGTATTGAGTTGTGGATGAAGTGGAATCACTAGTGGGTGCATCAGGTGGTAGGAGGTGAAGGAATCGAAGGGGGTTGAGCAGGTGGGATGGGAAGAGGATGGAGGTGAGAAAGATTGGAGTTGGAGGTGAGAACAGGTAACTGTGAGAGGAGGTGGGCAGGCATGGTAGCTGGTCATGGATGTTTCGCGTCCCTACGTAGTAGTAAGGTGGGGTTGAGAATGTATGTATTGAGCTGGTGGTTGTGTATAGTGGAGAGGTGTAGATGAATGGTTCAGAGAACAGACAAGTACTGACAGGGGCAGTGTACTGGAAGGGTGGCGTGTGGGTGAAGTTGGAGTAAAAGATTTCCAGGATTAGAAAAGATAGAGACATGGGATGTGAAGAAGGTAAACAGAAGAAAGGGAAGAGATGCAGTTTTTCCAAGGATGTCTTGCCTGGATTTAGAGTTCGCTTGAAGTGGAATGAGTTATTTCGACAGAACTGGAAGACACAATACCGTGACTGGAACAATACATAAATAACCATCACACAGAAGAGAGGCTTATGACTTCGCTGCGTTCCGACTTGGACCATTAACTAGACAATGTGATTAATTAATGGTCCAAGTCGTGCCGAAACGTCGTCACAAGTTTCCCTTATGTGCGGGTTATTTGTGTAATGGGTTACGTCGCTTGTAAGAGAACAGAACTGGGCAGCAAGATATGTGGTAACCTGGTAACACCCCCATATGAGAGTATGATGAGTCCGGCCTGCCGGTTTCCCTGAATCCCTTCATAAATGTTACTTTTCACCAGAATATATATATATATATATATATATATATATACTATATATATTCACACCACACATTGCCCTATATATATATATATATATATATATATATATATATATATATATATATGCAATAAGATCACAGTAAACAGGTGATTTCAGAATATGCAAAACAACCACTCTGAAAGAATAGAGAAATTCCAAGCGCTTTCGTGACTACTCACATTATCAAGGAACTTGATAATGTGGTTGTTTTGCATATATATATATATATATATATATATATATATATATATATATATATATATATATATATATATATATATATATATATATATATATATATATATATATATATATATATGTGTGTGTGTGTGTGTGTGTGTGTGTGTGTGTGTGTGTGTGTGTGTGTGTGTGTGTGTGCAATAAGATCACAGTAAACAGGTGATTTTAAAATATGCAAAACAACCACTATGAAAGAGTAGTGAAATTCCAAGCGCTTTCGTGACTACTCACATTGTCAAGGAACTATGAAAGTAATACATCAGAGGAAGGCAATTAAAAGGGCTTAGACTACACCTCACAGTCAATTCCCACAACAAAGAAACACCTGACGCGCGGCAATACCGGACTCATAAGAAAAGAGGTCCAACTAGACAGGTCCTGTCTAGTTGGACCAGCTGTTCACGCGACGTAGAGCATATGTTTGTTCACCTTCTTGTTGGTAAGTTGTCAAGTGTTGGCGTCACGATATACGTGACGTCATTACTGACTACTAATGTAGTTATTTGATAAATAAAATATTATGTGTCAAGACAAAAGTAATAGATGCTTACACACACACACACACACACACACACACACACACACACACACACACACACACACACACACACACACACACGCACACACACACACACACACACACACACACACACACCTGCAACCACAAATAGGTGAGTACAAATAGGTGAGTACACACACACATATACACACATTGCTAACGATGTGAAATTAATGAGAAGAATACAAAGAAAAGACTTGGGACGGAGCTCGACAGCTGCTGGATTGGTCTGACAAGTAACTACAAGAATTTTTTTTTACAAGAATTTAGTCCTAGCAGATATAAAGTTATGAAATTTGGGGAAGTACAAAGAAGACTAGAAATGGAATACAGGTTCGTGGGGTAACTGTTGCAATCCTCTCTTAAGTAGATCCTCGGGGTCTGCATAGCACCAAGCATATTACCTGTGAAGCACGTAATATGCAGAAAGCAGAAAACGTATGACTGATAAATCTAAGATAAGCTTTCAGGAACGTCAGCAAGACGTTATTCACGACACTATATAAGGCATATGTCAATACCCAGTTTGAGTATGCAGCACCAGTATGGAACCCACACCTGAGCAAGCATGTTAAGAAACTGGAAAGCGTGCAAAGGTATGCAGTGAAACTAGTCCTGTAACTGAAGGGTGTGACTTCTAAGGAGAGACAAGTGGGGCTAAACCTGGCTTATCTATTTGTACTTAACCTGTACTTATCTATTTGTGGTTGCAGGGGGTCGATTCACAGCTCCTGGTCCCGCCTCTTCATTGGTCGCCACTAGGTCCACTCTCTCTCCCTGCTCTGTCTCTATGAGCATTGTCGTATCTCTTCTTAAAACCATGTATAGATCCTGTCTCCACTACATCACTCTCCAGATTATTCCGCTTCCTGACGAGTCTATGACTGAGTCGTCAACTTTCAGTTGTGATCCCTCGTTGCTGTCTCGCATCTCTAAAACATTTTGTCCCTATCCACCTTGTCAGTTCCTCTCAGTATTTCATATGTCGTTATCATGTGTCCTCTATCTCTCCTGTCTTCCTGTGTCGTCAGGTCGATTTTCCTTAACCTTTCCTCGTAGGACATATCCTTTAGGTCTGCGACTAGTCTTGCTGTAAACCTTTTCACGTTCTCTAATTTCTTGACGTGGTTGACCAGGTGTGGGCTCCATACTGGTGCTGCATACTCCAATATGGGCCTGACATACATGGTGTACAGAGTCTTGAACGATTCCTTGCTAAGGTATCGAAACGCTATTCTTAGGTTTGCCAGGAGCCCATATGCTGCAGCAATGTTTTGGTTGATGTGCGCCTCAGGAGGTGTGCCCGGTATTATATTCACTCCAGGATCCTTTTTCTTGAGTGAGGTTTGCAGTCTTTGGCTCCCTTGCCTGTACTCTTTCTGCGATCTTCTTTGATCTCCCCAAATCTTCATAACTTTGCAGTTGGTGAGGTTAAACTCCTGGAGCCAGTTGTTGGACCAGGCTTGCAGCCTGTCCAGATCCTTTGTAGTTCTACCTGATCCTCATCCACTTGAATTCTTCGCATTACCTTCACGCCGTCTACAAAACGGGGACATCTCTGAATCTATCCCTTGCGCCATGTCATTCACATATACCAGAAACAGAGAGGGTCCTAGGAATGACCCCTGTGAAGCCCCGCTCGTCACCCCACTCTGACACCTCGTCACGTACCATCACTCGTTGATTCCTTCCTGTCAGGTATTTTCTGATCCACTGTAGTGTCTCTCCTGTCATTCCTGCCTGTGGAACTGTGTGTGTGTGTGTAGTTGCAGAGGCCGATTCACAGCTCCTGGCCCCGTCTCTTCGCTGGTGGCTACTAGGTTCACTCTCTCCTGGCTTCAAGAGCCTTATCATACCTCATCTTAAGGCTATGTATGGATCTAAAGATAAACAAATTACTTAAATCTAGGGGTGTCTTGAGAAAGACAAAAACCAAAATATAAATTACAGTTCGAAGTTCATTTTCAACTAAATTCAAAAGCTTAATAATACGTCAATACATAATAATAATTACTACTCTAATATCAAGACTAAAGGAATAATGACGTAAAAAAAATATCTGTTTTATAGCTCTTGCGACTGATGACCTGACTCGCAGGTAGGTGGGTATACACAGGTATACACAAACTGAGTCACTGACTGTTATGGAGGAGTGGGAGTGAGAGGTCAACTAGGGAGTTGGGAGTGAGAGGTCATTTAGGGAGGTGGGAGTGTGCACTGCTTCACACTCCACCTAGACGAGAAAACTTTTAACTAAACATTACGGCATAACTGCATGTATTTATGCAATTCACTTGCCATAGTTTTCTAACGTTAACTTTACGTAAAGATAATGATTAGAAAAGCAATTCCATTTGCTAATCTGACAACAATCACTTTTTGTATCTCTTGTTCTGCCAACAGATACACCACACACTCACACACTCTCTTGTTCTGCCAACAGATACACCACACACTCAAACACACTCTTGTTCTACAAACAGATACACCACACACTTGCACACACTCTTGTTCTGCCAACAGATACACCACACACTCAAACACACTCTTGTTCTACAAACAGATACACCACACACTTACACACACTCTTGTTCTGCCAACAGATACTCCACACACACACTCTTGTTCTATCAACAGATACACCAGACACTTACACACACTCTTGTGCTATCAACAGATACACTACTCTCACACACTCTTGCTATAATGTTCTATACAACAGTCATTTCAGTGTGAAAGAGAGATTACGTAGTATACTCATTACAGTTATCTCCCAGAGTATCTTAATTACATTTATCTCCCACAGTATCTTTATTACAGTTATGTCCCACAGTGTCTGTTGACACACAAATGGGATGTTACTGGGTTGCTAGCTTGTGCTGGCATATTTAGGATGGACAATGAGGATATCCTCAAGAACCCCAGAGTGGCTAAGCTATTTTAAGAGTTTCAAGTACATCATTCCATTGGAATGATGTCACTGTATGATCGCGGTCTCGATTACGTAATTGTGATGGACGTGTGATGATTTTGGTGATTATGGTGATTGTGGTGATTTTGGAAGTTATCCCGGCCATTCCAGGATGGTGGGATTAGGTTGCACAACTTTGGTCAAGGGTGCCTGCACATGCCAATTGTTCCAAGAATTTGGTCCTCGTTACCGTACACAAGTTTTGAAAATCTAAAGGGGATTTGATGAGACATACTCGAGATATGAGCGAAATACAACAGAAAAACTGGAGAAAGAAGAAAAAGAAAAAAAAACGAAAAAAAGATTAGTCAACTCTTAAAGTTCCGCCTTCTGAGGTAATTAATTAGACTATGGGAATAAATGCTGTCTATATCTACATACATTTCGTTACAAATAATGGGATTCTTACATACGGTAATAAAAACTGTCATTACCTTTGTTTTTGGTGCATCTCTGGTGAAGAACACATCCTCTTCTGTACTATCATTGCTCCGTAGTATTATTTATATCACTATCTAAGCCCTCTGGTTCTCGCTCCTCCACTGACATAAATTAGAGGAAGCTAACTCTGTTTTCATAGTGCATTCTCCTCAGCAACCAGTCTTTATATCTCAAGAGGAAATATAGTGAACGAGTCTTTATCTAATTTCCTGGTGTGTGTGTGTGTGTGTGTGTGTGTGTGTGTGTGTGTGTGTGTGTGTGTGTGTGTGTGTGTGTGTGTGTGTGTGTGTGTGCGTGTGTGTGTGTGTGTGTGTGTGAGCGTACGTGTATTCACCAAGATGCGTCTGCAAGGGTCGAGTTACAGCCTCTGACTCTGTCTCATAACATTCAATCATTTTCCACATGTGTTTCTGAGTCTTCTGATCCATGTCACACCTTTCAGAATTACCTGTAAGTTTTGTTTACACTAACTCATCACCTGTCTGTGTCTGTGGCTCACCTGAGTGCTCACCTTTCATCTATATCCCTCGTCGAACAGTTAGTGCTTGTGCACTGTCCATGTCCATATGTATCTTGCACATCGTTATCATATCTCTTATAACCCTTTGCTTTTGCAGTGACATGAGGAGCAATGTGTATATGTACACACGCGCTTGTGTGCATACGTGTGTATTTACTTAAGTGCACTTGTGTTTAGTTCCGTACATAATATTGATCACCATGTAAATATCACTGCAGATGCCTGACTGTGAGGTTGACAGAGGCGGCCTCGTACCACAAGATATAGTTTCACACTGCTTATTATTATGTGGATGGTGAAAGCGGAAGAAACCCACTGGTGAACTGCTTATATGAAGTCAGAGAAGCGACAGCATGATGGATACTCTCGAAAGATATTAGATGATTTAAATATATTAACTATAGAAGACTGTAGATAAATGGTTCAGAGAAGCGAAAGTTTGATGAATTAGACACTCGTATAACACCTGGGTATCTTTTATTGTTTCGCCAACGTGTGGCTTCCTTAGTTCAGTACAGAGAAGAATGGTTGACGATCAGATGGAGTTTGAGGTAATCAGTCCCTCAGCCTGGAGTCGATGTGGTCAGTGGATTAAGACCCGCGTCAGGAAACACTAGTCATGTTTCCTGACAAACTTAACCTAACCTAACTCCAGAGAGTAGTGGCATTATTATTAATTATTATTATTATTATTATTTTTATTATTATTATTATTATTATTATTATTATTATTATTATTAGTTATTATTATTATTATTATTATTATTATTATTATTATTATTATTATTATTATTATTATTATTATTTTTATTATTATTATTATTATTATTGTTATTGTTATAATAATAAAAATAATAATAATAATTATTATTATTATTAATTATTATTATTATTATTATTATTTTTATTATTATTATTATTATTATTATTATTATTATTATTATTATTATTATTATTATTATTATTATTATTATTATTATTATTCCTTCTCAGCTGCTCAACCTCTTTCCTTCCCTCCACACATAATTCACCTCTTGTCTCACCTCAGTTCTTGCCCTACCTTCTTCCTTGTCCTATCTCCTTGCCTCACCTCCTTGCCTCTCTCATTGTCTCACCTCCTTGCCTCTCTCATTGCCTCACCTCCTTGCCTCTCTCCTTGCCTCACCTCCTTGCCTCTCTCCTTGCCTCACCTCCTTGCCTCTCTCCTTGCCTCACCTCCTTGCCTCTCTCCTTGCCTCACCTCCTTGCCTCTCCTCTCTCACCTCACTACCACACGAATGGTATCCACATTAACGTAAACCATGAACATTCCTGTATAATACAGATGTGTTGTTGAAGTCTCAGCTAATGAGAGTAACCTGAGGAAGCTAAACAGGTATGTTTGTGTTCCTCCTTCCTTGTCTTGTAGGAGCGGGGGTCGACTCTCAGCTCCTGGCCTCGCCTGTTACTGTATATTTATCCTTGTACTCCCAGGCGATGTTCTTGTAATCCCAGGTAATATTCCTGTATTCCCAGGTAATATTCTTGTACTCCCAGTTAATATTCTTGTACTCCCAGGCAATGTTCTTGTAATCCCAGGTAATATTTTTGTACTCCCAGGCAATGTTCTTGTACTCCCAGGTAATATTCTTGTACTCCCAGGCAATGTTCTTGTACTCCCAGGTAATATTCTTGTACTCCCAGGCAATGTTCTTGTAATCCCAGGTAATATTCTTGTACTCCCAGGCGATGTTCTTGTAATCCCAGGTAATATTCTTGTACTCCCAGGCAATGTTCTTGTAATCCCAGGTAATATTCTTGTACTCCCAGGTAATATTCTTGTACTCCCAGGCAATATTAAAGGTTATAGATCTGTGACCACTTGCTCCAAGCTCTTCAGTGATCTGTACGTTATTTGCAAGAGTTTTCTTGTTGACAAAACCAGGTCAATCACGTTGATACCATTCACAATCTTGAACCGCTGCCAAGAACTCATTCGACTAAAATTTCGTAAGAAAGAAGGAACACTGCAGCATAGTGTGTCTTTGATTTCCTAGATTCACTTGAGAGAGTACGCTAAATAACAAAAAAAGGCACAATACCGTGACTTTGTAAATGGTCCAAGTCGGACCGAAACGTCGTCGTCAGCTCCTCTCCTCTATGTGCGGGTTATTTGCGTAAAGTACGCTAATTGTGAATGGAATATCGTGTACCTCTATTAATAAACATCTGTTTTCCTGACTCTTGTTATAACTTGTCGGCTGTTGGCGCTACTTGAGGTGTTGAGAAGACTGGCGGTGAGTTGTCAGGTTGTGACCTTGGAAGGAAGCCAGGCTTCAGGTCACCTCAAGCATCCCACGTAAGGTAATAACGTTGGCCTAACATCGTTACCACCTACCTACTTTACTGCTAGTATTACTATCAGTGTTTGTAATAGAAATGAGGATAAATAAATCCTAATATTATGACAGACAAATCACAACTCCACAAATTATAATTGTAAACTGGAAACGTTTTGGTACATCGCTGACTGTAATCAAGTCATGAGTGAGACATACGTGGTGAAAGTCAGAGGAAAGGTCAGGTCAGTGGGAGGTGAGGAGATGGCAGATTGTGGTAAAGCATCAGGAGGTCAAGTCAAGTCATACGTGTTTTGAAGACACATTTACCAGTTTTCGAAGTTGTCAATGTCTGCCTCTCGCAGTAATGTTGTTTGTACACTCTACCTAGATTTATTTTTAGCTGGGATCAAAACACTAATTTCCAGCACACGAGAGGATGCTTTACCAACGAGCGGGTCATCACATGACACATCCTCATCAAGAGAAATTTTCTTGTTTTCTGACCCAAAAAATTCCACTTCATAATAATGTGAAATGATTCAGTCTTCATAGGGCTGTAAGCGGTATTCCATTTGTCACAAATGCTCACTGAGCCCCTGTCATAGGGCTGTAAACGTTACATCACTTGTACCAACTCCGACACTCCTTCGGGAACCACTGCCGAATCACCACCTGGAGAAGACCTGGGCCAGGACCCGTCCTGGCAAACCTTCATGAACATGAATAAATGTTTCAGGCTACAGAGCTCATGTGATGTGTCCTAAACTATATATTGTGTCTTTACTATTATCGTCTTCTAACCTCTCACTGGTCAGACCTCTCATTCCTTCCATCAAGCAGCCATTTACTTGTCAAATCTTGCAGTCTGTCCATTCTGGTTCCAGTGGGACGATTGAAAGGTCTTCCTTTTTATGTCACAGACTTCTTTCTCCGAGTAGCAGTATTCCCTCGTATATCACTGGCCAGGGAAGCAACACTGTTATCTTTTGCTTCTAAATCGAGTGAAAACTTAACTCAGTTATGACATCAGTTGCTGACATCACTAATATCTAATATTGGTACACCAGCTGTTTTAATACTGATACCCAGCACTGGTACACCAGCTGTTGTTTTAACAAAAATACCCAGCACTGGTACACCAGCTGTTGTTTTAACAAAAATACCCAGCACTGGTACACCAGCTGTTGTTTTAACAAAAATACCCAGCACTGGTACACCAGCTGTTGTTTTAACAAAAATACCCAACACTGGTACACCAGCTGTTGTTTTAACAATAATACCCAGCATTGGTACACCAGCTGTTGCTTAATAACCGGACGATCATTATATAACTAAGACTGGCGTCAGGAAACACCAGCCTTATTTCTATCTGCTTCAAGGCATCTAGCACACCGGTACTGTGTGCTACATTAACAATAACGGAACCCCAGGTACACAGCTTTGCCACAGTGCTTAGAATCACTACACTAACTCTTTTAATTTTTATGTAATTAAACTTTGAGATACAGAGAGGGGCTCTGGTGTCCTCAGTAGCGTTCTCTGAAACGTTAAAAGTGTTTATTGTTTGGGAGTTGGAGCGTACCAGTGGTTCCCTCTCCTTACAAGGGTTGAACGAACGCAGGAATTCGCTTGCACGTTGTTTCAGTAGTATGTTTATATATACAGCTTCCTTGGGTTACACATTGGCTCCAGTCTTATCATTGTAAGACATTAGTCAAGACCAGGAATTTGTCCCCCCCACACTGACGCGAGACCTGATGAATTAGACACATGTGCAACACCAGTTGCTCTTAGTGTCAGTCAGTTAACCACTGTTACTATTACTGTCAAATGGGTGACCTTAATGAGCCTCAAACAGTGATTATCTGACGTACTGTGCTCACTGGGTCTCCCTGTCTAATTCCCACTTTTACTGAAAAACGTAGTTCTCTTTTCTCCTACATGTCCTAACATAAGCTTACTTTCTCTATAAAAGATCTTTACTGCTTTAAGAGCCTTCAATCTATTCCATTCACATGCAACATGCAACATTGCTTCCCTATCCACCCTGTCACATGCATTTTCTAAATCCTTAATTGTGACAAAGTATTCATTAGTCTTACCTAAGTATTGTTCACTTACATGCTTTAGTGTAAACACTTGGCCTATACACACACAGTATCTTACTTAATTATTATTATTATAATCAAGGGGGAAGCGCTAAACCCGGAGGATTATACAGCGCCTGGGGGGGGGGATGTGGAAGGCATTCAGGCTTAATTCGGGGAACTAGAGCATAGATCCAATTCCCTAAATCAAGAGCCCCTCACCAACATCAAGGAACCTTCCTTGAGGGGTATCTTACCTAAATCCTCCATATTCCTCTGCAATCCTACTTTCTGTCTCATCCCTAACTCTTTCAATAATATTTCTTCCTTATATTTTACCTAGTATACACAAGAAGCTTATTTCACTAAAATTCTTACACCCTCTTTATTCCCGTTTTCCTTACACTAAGGTGCTATACATGTACTCTACCAGTCCTTATGTACCTTTCTTTCTTTCCTGCATATATTGAACAAATACATAAACCACTACAAAGCCGTATTCCCACCTATATTCGACATTTGTGTTAATCCCGTCTGACACAAGTACTTTACCCTCTTTCGTTCTATCCACGCCCACATGCATTTTCCACATGTTCACCTCTACCTCTTTCTTACTCCTATCATATATTACTCCTCCTTGCCCAGTGCAAGAAATCGGTGCCTCCCTTTCGTCATCAGCATTTCTTAACTCCTCAAAATATTCCACTCCTTCCTTCCAGTACCTCTATTTTATCATCTAATACAAGCCCTTGCCTTATTTTAACCTCTCTTTTGTTTTTTCATTATATTCTATTCTTCATACATCATTTTTTACATTGTAAAACCCTTTTATTTACTATTTTTTCTTGCTTTTCACCCTTTCACATTCATCATTCCACCAACAGTTAATTCATTCACCTGCCGGGCTGTGGCTCGTACGTTGGACTGCGTGCGACCAGCAGTAACAGCCTTGTTGATCAGGCCCTGATCCACCGGGAGGCCTGGTCATGGACCGGGCCGCGGGGGCGTTGATCCCCGGACTAACCTCCAGGTAAACTCCAGGTAAACTCCAGACGCCTACCCTCCTATAACCACAAACCCCTGATGAACGCTCAAGCACTGCGCTCTTAAATCCACCTCATATTTCTTCAAGCTTATTATCTTCATTTTCATTAGCCCAACTTTCTTTCAGTAACTGCATATATCACCCATTAACTGCCTCCTTCTTTAGGTCATACACTTTCACATCCCTCTTACCCACTGACACCATTCTCTTCGTACTGCATCTGTTATTACTCTTACTGTAGCTACTACTAAATAATGGTCTGACATATCCCTCACTCCTCTAGAAACATGCTTATCTAGAAGTCTACCCATTACCCTTTTAACCACCAATAAGCATTACCTACTATTGTACTCTTTCTATAGATAGTTCAATTAGAGACCCCAATATCATTTACCCCTGCCACTCTAGCATTTCATACTTGCCTATTGTGCCCACTAAAACATATGGCGCTGGTTCAATAGCATTTTAAATATCTTTCATGAGACTGGAATATAGTGTTGGACAAGATGAAATTGGCCAGTCAGGACCAATCAGGTCACGAGTGTTCCAGAGCGTATGGTTGTATCCAGATGTCCTAAATTTGTGTGGAATTGATGGTAGAGCTGCTTAATACATCATGGTAATGATTCTTATCCAAGGATGGGCATTAATAATGGTGGGTAGGAATTCTTCGTGCTGGCTGGAATAAAATATTTATGATTGTGAGGGAAGAGTTCGTAATTACGTATTTAATTCTGTATAAATGTGTGAATGACTGTGGTGACGGTCGTCAGAATATGGAAGCACTTGGGTATTTTTATGGAGGAAACCTTTCGCCACACAGTGGGTTCAGGGAAACACTTCCTTCAAATGTACGTCGACTTTAGGGTGACCTGCTAGCTCGCCGTCACACGTGTGACTGTGTAGACCTGAATCAAACGGCTACCCGGCTCTCCGACTGTCGTGAGTAGCATCAGGTTTGGTTAGGTAAGGTTCCTCAGGAAAGAGGACAAGTGTTTCCTGACGTTTGTCTTAGTCATATGATGACCCACAGCTGGAGCTTTTGGTCATCTGACCGAGGCCTTCCACTGGCTTACCGGTCCATCTCTATTTTATAGTTACAAGCATTCTTACAACTGTATAGCGAGTAACATCCTCGTTCGTAATGTTTTATATTATACAGTATTCTGTTTATTTTTTTACAACTGTTACCTGTCTTCATTTGTTTGTGTTCTTAACGTAAAGTTAATTAATTCGGAACTTTCACCAGTTTTGTTGAAGGTCTTCTGCCTGTCAAGTAAGTAGCCTACACATGATGGTAACTACTTTTTTCTTCCTACCATCAGCTGACCTTCGAAGGATGAGAGGGGCTGCCTAGGCTCCTGCAGGAGGCGTCTGTGATATTTATACCTCCTTAACTCATTACCTAAAAAAGCCACTTCTTTCTCTGAATAATTCTGCTGTACAGTATTTTTCTGCATCTCAGCCTTCAAGTGATCACCGTCTGGAGCCTATACACCCCAGCATCTTCCTTCACTGTCTCATGAGGGCCTCACCCAGCTCAAGAATCAATCAGTACTTTACCGTTCTACACATATTCGTTAACATGTGCCTTCTCTTTATGCTTCTGTTTCCATTGGTGAAGATATCTCAATTCTCGACTCATAGTGTTCGTCTCTCCAGCGTCCACCACGCATTTTTATAAGCTCTTGCACAGCAGGAGATAAGTCACTCCTAGTGGATCTCGTCTCTCTATAGCCTCCTGCGTGTACTACCCTGCTGCTGCATGTACTATCCTGCTGCTGCATGTACTACCCTGCTGCTGCATGCACTACCCTGCTGCTGCATGCACTACCCTGCTGCTGCATGCACTACCCTGCTGCTGCATGCACTACCCTGCTGCTGCATATACTATCCTGCTGCTGCATGTACTACCCTGCTGCTGCATGTACTACCCTGCTGCTACATGTACTACTCTGCTGCTGCATGTACTACCCTACTGCTGCATGTACTACCCTGCTGCTGCATGTACTACCCTGCTGCTGCATGTACTACCCTGCTGCTGCATGCACTACGCTACTACCTACCTGAACGCTGGCGGTCTTGGATCAAAACGTCTAGCGTTCGCTGGGCGCCAAGGTATTGGACCAGTGTGGCTGGGTGGTTAGAGCACTGCGTATCTAACTTAACCTAACCTAACCTAACCTAAACTAACCTAACCTAACTTAACCTAACCTAACTTAACCTAACTAAACCTAACCAAACTTACCCTAAGCTAACTTAATCGAACCTAACCTAACCTAACTTAACCTAACGTAACGTAACGTAACCTAACCTACCCTAACCTAACCTAACCATAACGTAACGTAACGTAACGTAACGTAACGTAACCTAACCTAACCTAACTTAACCTAACCTAACCTAACCTAACCTAACCTAACCTAACCTAACTTAACCTAACCTAACCTAACCTAACCTAGCCTAACCTAACCTAACCTAACTTAACCTAACCTAACCTAACCTAACCTAACCTAACCTAACCTAACGTAACTTAACCTAACCTAACCTAACCTAACCTAACCTAACTTAACCTAACCTAACCTAACCTAACCTAACCTAACCTAACCTAACTTAACCTAACCTAACCTAACCTAACCTAGCCTAACCTAACTTAACCTAACCTAACCTAACCTAGCCTAACCTAACCTAACCTAACTTAACCTAACCTAACCTAACCTAACCTAACCTAACCTAACCTAGCCTAACCTAACCTAACCTAACTTAACCTAACCTAACCTAACCTAACCTAGCCTAACCTAACCTAACCTAACTTAACCTAACCTAACCTAACCTAACCTAACCTAACGTAACGTAACCTAACCTAACCTAACTTAACCTAACCTAACCTAACCTAACCTAACCTAACCTAACCTAACCTAACCTAACTTAATTTAACTTAACCTAACTTAACTTAACTTAACTTAACTTAACCTAACTTAACTTAGCCTAACTTAACTTAACCTAACTTAACCTAACTTAACTTAACTTAACCTAACATAACTTAACCTAACTTAACCTAACTTAACCTAACTTAACTTAGCCTAACTTAACTTAACCTAACTTAACCTAACTTAACTTAACTTAACCTAACTTAACCTAACTTAACTTAACCTAACTTAACTTAACCTAACTTAACCTAACTTAACCTAACTTAACTTAACCTAACTTAACTTAACCTAACTTAACTTAACCTAACTTAACTTAACCTAACTTAACTTAACCTAACTTAACCTAACTTAACTTAACCTAACTTAACTTAACCTAACTTAACTTAACCTAACTTAACTTAACCTAACTTAACTTAACCTAACTTAACTTAACCTAACTTAACCTAACTTAACTTAACCTAACTTAACTTAACCTAACTTAACTTAACCTAACTTAACTTAACCTAACATTCATCTAAGAAGAAAAAATTGATTTTGTGTTTTTTTTACGAAGTTCAGTTTGATAACAAATTGAAAATAGAAAAAGTGCGGACACAGCGGCTGAGGTTGTTAATGAACCGTGACTACCAGGACCACCAGGACCACCAGGACCACCACCAGGACCACCAGGACCACCAGCAGGACCGCCAGGACCACCAGGACCACCACCTGGACCACCACCTGGACCACCACCTGGACCACCACCTGGACCACCACCTGGACCACCACCTGGACCACCACCTGGACCACCACCTGGACCACCACCTGGACCACCACCAGGACCACCAGGACCACCAGGGCCACCACCAGGACCACCGGGACCACCAGGACCACCAGGACCACCAGGACCACCACCAGAACCACCAGGACCACCACCAGGACCACCACCAGGACCACCAGGACCACCACCAGGACCACCAACAGGATTACCAGGACCACCACCAGGATTACCAGGACCACCACCACGACCACCACCAGGACCACCAGGACCACCACCAGGACCACCAGGACCACCAGGACCATCACCAGGACCACCAGGACCATCACCAGGACCACCACCAGGACCACCAGGACCACCAGGACCACCACCAGGACCACCACCAGGACCACCAGGACTACCAACATGACCACCAGGACCACCAGGACCACCAGGACCACCAGGACCACCAGGACCACCACCAGGACCACCACCAGGACTACCACCAGGACCACCAGGACCACCAGGACCACCACCAGGACCACCAGAACCACCAGGACCGCCAGAACCACCACCAGGACCACCAGGACCACCACCAAAACCACCAGGTCTACCAGGACCACCAGGACCACCAGGACCACTAGGACTACCACCAGGATCACCAGGACCACCACCAGGACCACCAGGACCACCACCAGGACCACCAGGACCACCACCAAGACTATCAGCACCAAGACCACCACCACCAGGACCACCACCAAGACCATCACCACCAAGACCACCACCACCACCAGGACCACCACCACCAGGACCACCAGGACCACCATCAAGACCACCAGGACCACCACCAAGACCATCACCGCCAAGACCAGGACCACCAGGACCACCAGGACCACTAGGACCACCAGGACCACCCTCAAGTCCATTACCACCATGTTACAAAAAACGCGATTCCAAAAGCTTAGAGATCTCCAGTGAATACTAGAAAGGACTGCCCTTCTAGCATCCAGCCTGTTACTGGGTTTTCGTAACAAGTAGTCAGTATCCTTGTCCAATTATCCATTAGAATTCAGTATGATTCAATAGTGCTTCAGGATTACAACTGGTAGGCTACTAACTAGAGAAATTAAAATTTAATAAATTTATTAAGTCTAGAGGTATATTATCAAATTAAATTAAATTATATTAATCACAGTAATCAAAATAATATCACTTCTCTCGAGTACAATATTATTGTTCTGAAAGCACATATCACATTTATAATTCTTAAGTACCGTCTGGTACATTAACATTTAATAAGATATTACAAATATGTACAAGTAAGTTTGTGTGTATGTGTGTAAGTGCTCTAAGTAGTTCGCTGTCTCACGACTCGACTAGACTTAAACAAGTGACTGACAAAGTCCTCAAATAAACTAACTTCTTGACCGACTGGCAACCAGAACAGTCTGCTTGAACAAAAAAGAATGCTAAGCCCAATAGCAATATAACAAGCAACTGCGACGCTGAATCAGGAACAAGGAGATAATATAACGACACTAAGTAGGGACCATCTGCAGATCCTCCACAAAAGTCACAAAACTCCCATACTACTGAATCTAAGTTCAGCATAAGAAAATCCCCGACTGTGATAATACACAGATACCAGTACAAGTTAGGTCAGAAGCTACAGCTCAGGACCTGAGTTGCTCAGAGTGTCTATGAGACACACAACCTCAGTACAACGTCGAAAATCACTAAGTCTATACAATGTTCTGTGAACAGAGCTCTACAGAACTAACATGAATAATGAGACAGACAATCTGTCCAACCACCAAGAGAGTCTAGACCAGACTGAATACTTCAGGCGAGGTGAGGACACCCCTCCTCGATCACGTGATAGCTCCGTGGACAGCTGCAGCTCAGAAACAGAAGCCAGCAGTCTAACGAGCCACAAGCGATAATTACAGTAGTTAGACAAACAAGACTTGAACTGAGCACATAATATGTAACATCCTACCTAACAACATAACTACGTCAAATAATATTATAAAGCAATATATTCACGATTTAGCTATTATCGCAAATATAAGCAGTATAAAATTATATGAAAAGATAATAATTATATATTTACATAATAATCATTGCAACCCATTCAGGGGTTGCAACACACCAAGACCACCAGGACCACCAGGACCACCAGGACCACCAGGACCACCAGGACCACCAGGACCACCACCAAGACCACCAGGACCACCAGGACCACCAGGACCACCAGGACCACCAGGACCACCACCAAGACCACCAGGACCACCAGGACCACCAGGACCACCAGGACCACCAGGACCACCAGGACCACCACCAAGACCACCAGGACCACCAGGACCACCAGGACCACCAGGACCACCAGGGTGACCGGGACCACCAGGACAACCAGGACCACCAGGGTGACCGGGACCACCAGGACCACCAGGGTGACCGGGACCACCAGGACCACCAGGACCACCACCAAGACCACCAGGACCACCAAGACCACCAGGACCACCAGGACCACCAGGACCACCAGGACCACCAGGACCACCAGGACCACCAGGACCACCAGGACCACCAAGACCACCAGGACCACCAGGACCACCAGGACCACCAGGACCACCAGGACCACCAAGACCACCAGGACCACCAGGACCACCAGGACCACCAGGACCACCAGGACCACCAGGACCACCACCAAGACCACCAGGACCACCAGGACCACCAGGACCACCAGGACCACCACCAAGACCACCAGGACCACCAGGACCACCAGGACCACCAGGACCACCAGGACCACCAGGACCACCAGGACCACCAGGACCACCAGGACCACCAGGACCACCAGGACCACCAGGACCACCAGGACCACCAGGACCACCAGGACCACCAGGACCACCAGGACCACCAGGACCACCAGGACCACCAGGACCACCAGGACCACCAGGACCACCAGGACCACCAGGACCACCAGGACCACCAGGACCACCAGGACCACCAGGACCACCAGGACCACCAGGACCACCAGGACCACCACCACGACCACCAGGACCACCAGGACCACCAGGACCACCGGGACCACCTGGGTGACCAGGACCACCAGGACCACCAGGACCACCAGGACCACCAGGACCACCAGGACCACCAGGACCACCAGGACTACCAGGACCACCAGGACTACCAGGACCACCAGGACCACCAGGACTACCAGGACCACCAGGATCACCAGGACCACCAGAACTACCAGGACCACCAGGGTGACCAGGACCACCAGGACTACCAGGACCACCAGGACCACCAGGACCACCAGGACCACCACCAGGACCACCAAGACCACCAGGACCACCAGGACCACCAGGACCACCAGGACCACCAGGACCACCAGGACCACCAGGACCACCAGGACCACCAGGACCACCAGGACCACCAGGACCACCAGGACCACCAGGTCCACCAGGACCACCAGGACCACCAGGACCACCAGGACCACCACCAAGACCACCACCAGGACCACCAGGACCACCAGGACCACCAGGACCACCAGGACCACCAGGACCACCAGGACCACCAGGACCACCAGGACCACCAGGGCCACCAGGACCACCAGGACCACCAGAACCACCAGGAACACAAGGACCACCAGAACCACCAGAACCACCAGCACCACCAGAACCACCAGGACCTCCAGAACCACCAGGACCACCAGGATCACCAGAACCACCAGGACCACAAGGACCACAAGAACCACAAGAACCACAAGGACCACCAGGACCACCAGGACCACCAGGACCACCAGGACCACCAGGACCACCAGGACCACCAGGACCACCAGGACCACCAGGACCACCAGGACCACCAGGACCACCAGGACCACCAGGGTGACCGGGACCACCAGGACCACCAGGACCACCAGGACCACCAGGACCACCAGGACCACCAGGACCACCAGGACCACCAGGACCACCAAGACCACCAGGACCACCAGGACCACCAGGACCACCAGGACCACCAGGACCACCAGGACCACCAGGACCACCAAGACCACCAGGACCACCAGGACCACCAGGACCACCAGGACCACCAGGACCACCAGGACCACCACCAAGACCACCAGGACCACCAGGACCACCAGGACCACCAGGACCACCAGGACCACCACCAAGACCACCAGGACCACCAGGACCACCAGGACCACCAGGACCACCACCAAGACCACCACGACCACCAGGACCACCAGGACTACCAGGACCACCAGGACCACCACCAAGACCACCAGGACCACCAGGACCACCAGGACCACCAGGACCACCAGGACCACCAGGACCACCAGGACCACCAGGACCACCATCAAGACCATCACCACCAAGACCACCACCAGGACCACAACCACCAGGACCACCACCACCAGGACCACCATCAAGACCATCACCACCAAGACCACCACCAGGACCACAACCACCAGGACCACCACCACCAGGACCACCATCAAGACCATCACCACCAAGACCACCAGGACCATCAGGACCACCACCAAGACCATCACCACCAAGACCACGAGGACCCCCAGGACCACCAGAACCACCAGGACTACCAGGACCACCACCACCAGGACCACCAGGACCACCAGAACCACCAGGACCACCAGAACCACCAGAACCACCAGGACCGCCAGGACCACCACCAAGATCATCACCACGAAGACCACCAGGACCCCCAGGACCACCAGAACCATCAGGACCACCAGGATCACCACCACCAGAACCACCATTGTTGACATGAGGTCAGAGATGAGTCAACAAGCCTGCATGTTGACTCAGTGTTATGTACACACACTGATGTGCAGTGCTTGCAATCTGTCGTGCTCACTCACTACACACACGTGTGTATGTACTCACTGTATTGTATTCACTGAATTGTATTTGCGGCGTTCGAGTCACCGCCCCTGGTCCCGTTTCTTAAATTTCAATCATCGACGTTATTGGTTCCAAACCTCGTGGCACTTGTCATATCTATTCTTGAAACGGTGTATCAAGTTTGCCCTTAACACTCATCAAACATTTTTCACTTATTACTGCCCTCAGACTGAAAGAAATATTTCATAGCATCTCTAAAGCATATCTGTCTTTTTAATTTTTTCTATGGCTCCCTATGCCATGTATTTAATGAAAAAAATCGCCTCTATCTTCTCTGTGAAACTCTCAATATATTGTCTGGCTCTCAAAGTGCACTGTAAGCTCTTGAGAGCTTTGACTCGTCAAACCCGGGTACTGCTGTACACTGCTCCCTTCAAGGCTGCTGAAATTGCTGACCTGGAGAGTGTACAAAGAACTTTCACGTCACACGTCAGTACGATAAGGCTCCTAAATTACTGGGAACGGTTGAAGTCCCTTGATTTGCATTCCCTGGAACGCAGGCGAGAGAGATACGTGATAATATGAACATTAAAATGGTATAAAATACCGACAGATTGTTAGGTAAGACACATATGCAACAGTTAGGTATCTTTATTTCGAAACGTTTCGCCTACACAGTAGGCTTCTTCAGTCGAGTACAGACAAGTTGATAGAAGCAGAAGATACTTGAAGACGATGTAATCAGTCCATCACCCTTAAAGTTTTGAGGTGGTCAGTCCCTCAGTCTGGAGAAGAGCATTGTTCCGTTGTCTGAAACAATATGAAGTTGAAGTGACAGGATGGAGCCTTTATATAGTGCTAGGAGGTGAGACGTAGGTTGGTTTGGGAGGGCAGGTCCCTCTCAAACCCAGCCGTTCTCACTAGTAGAGGTCGAAGTTGATGGTCTGTACCAAGATACCCTTGTGTTGCAGTGTCTGACAGAATGAACATTAAAATGGTATAAAATACCGACAGATTGTTAGGTAAGACACATATGCAACAGTTAGGTATCTTTATTTCGAAACGTTTCGCCTACACAGTAGGCTTCTTCAGTCGAGTACAGACAAGTTGATAGAAGCAGAAGATACTTGAAGACGATGTAATCAGTCCATCACCCTTAAAGTTTTGAGGTGGTCAGTCCCTCAGTCTGGAGAAGAGCATTGTTCCGTTGTCTGAAACAATATGAAGTTGAAGTGACAGGATGGAGCCTTTATATAGTGCTAGGAGGTGAGACGTAGGTTGGTTTGGGAGGGCAGGTCCCTCTCAAACCCAGCCGTTCTCACTAGTAGAGGTCGAAGTTGATGGTCTGTACCAAGATACCCTTGTGTTGCAGTGTCTGACAGAATGAACATTAAAATGGTATAAAATACCGACAGATTGTTAGGTAAGACACATATGCAACAGTTAGGTATCTGTACTCGACTGAAGAAGCCTACTGTGTAGGCGAAACGTTTCGAAATAAAGATACCTAACTGTTGCATATGTGTCTTACCTAACACGTGATAATATACATTGGAAAATTCTAGAGGAACTAGTACCAAACTTGCACACAAAAATCACTCCCTATAAAAGCAAAAGACTCGACAGATGCAACATTCCCCAAATAAAAAGCAGGGGTGCCACGAGTAAACTGAGAGACAACACAATAAGTGTCCGGGGCCCAAGACTGTCCAACTGCCTCCCAGCATACATAAGGGGGGTTACCAATAGACCCCTGATTGTCTTCAAGAAGGCACTGGACAGGCACCTAAAGTCAGTACCTGACCAGCCAAGCTGTGTTTCGTATGTCAATTTGCGTGCAGCTAGCAGTAACAGCCTGGTTGATCAAATTCTGATCCACCACAAGCCTGGTCTCAGACCGGACCGCGGGGTCGTTGATCCACGAGACCCTCTCCAGGTATAAGGGTGGGGTTAGAACTCATGGCAAGTGAGTCGTAAAACTCCAGGCCAGTGCGTAAACCACTGACATGTTCAAAGAGGGTGTGTCGCCTCTTAGTACACTTACAGACATCGTTCGTCTTTTGCTGGCTCCCTGGTCACTCTGGCGTCTAGGGTAATGAACTCACGCAGCCTCTTCCGCAAGATCCACAGCCCAGGATCTGTCCATCTCTCAGAGAGATATGTCGTAACCAGACTATTTCCCAGTTTTGTTTTGGTGCATTCGAGATGGGTGGTAAGTCGTCGACGGCCCAAGTTAGAGGACAAGTTGATCTTAACCTAACCATATATGAGTTCCTAGTCGACCTTTTTTTGTTTTCGTCGTCGTCACGCCCAGAAAAATGGCTGCCTTCTAAGCAGTGCTCACATGACTGGACACTGGTTACACAAAACTCCTATACAGCTATCATGTGGAGAACTGTTCAGCGATTGTCTGTGGAAGTTGTTAGGTATTGTTTATGGTCTAACACCTGTTTATTGTTCCATTTATCAGCGAGTATTTACACTTCATTTTCGATCTGTTTCTGGGCGCCTGTCACTGTGCTTGCTCGCCTTTCAGACAGCCCACCAGTGCACTCTACGGACTTTTAATTGACACTGACTTGTTATACCAAATTTGGCTTTTCATCTTAGATCATAAGTTCATTTCTCACATTATTTCCGTTCGCTGATACCTCCCTCGTTTCCTTGTTTCTGGGATCGTAAACAGATTTTGTAATGGTCTTGTCTGTCACTCTACATATATTTCTATCTGAAAAACTCCCCCACAGATTTTAGCTTCTGTTTCCCCATTGCTATTTACCATATCTAGTTTCTTCTCCTTTCTGACCTGCTAAGTATATGTTGGACATGTTTCCTTAAACCTACTGTTCTTGTTCACCTAGAAGTAGGTACCTGGGTGTTAGTTGACTGGTGTGGGTCGCATCCTGGGGGACAAGATTGGAGGACAATAATGGAAATGAGACACAGTCCCTCGATGACGCACTGACTTGTTTTTAGGTTCTTCTGGGTAGCTAACCCTCCCGGGTTAAAAATCCGAACTTATCTTATCTTGGCTCATTTACTTTCCCAATTTAGGTCTTTGACTAAAGTTTGTCTCCAGCCGAGTGATTGCTAAGCTTCCCTACTTCCTGCCTGGCAACCTTAGTTCACCTTCAAGGTGCTTTACTCTCTTACATTTTCTCAATTTTCATTATTTTTTTCAGTTTTTTCTTCTGCCTCTTTAAATTTGATATATTTATCTCTAGACATTCTTTTCAGCTCATCATTTATTCTTTTCTCTGCCTCCTCAAGCATTTTTCTTCAAGGCCTTTTAAGGTAAATTTCTCGATGGCCTTTTTGTTTCCCCACTCAATTCATCATGTTTACGATACATTCTCGTAATGATCATTCCCACTTATCTCAGATTCTGTCCTCTCAGCTGTAGAGGATTTCGCTGTACTCCCGTCACCTTATCTATGTAGGGATTAGAATGATATATGGGAGTGGAGGGGAATGTACAGCGTGGAGTGATGTGTGGGATTGGATGGGTATGTGTAATGTGGGATGTGTCTGGGTTGGTTTGTGTTGCTTGAGTTGCTAAGTGTGTGTGTCGGAGTGTTTTATAGTGTTGGGAAGATGTGTATATGTTGAAGTGGGTATATGTGCTTGTTTGAATATGGTAAGGAAGGGTGAGTAGGTAGGGTGAGTAGGTAGGATGAGTAGGTAGGGTGAGTAGGTAGGGTGAGTAGGCAGGGTGAGTAGGCAGAGTGAGTAGGTAGGGTGAGAGTTGAGGGCCTTCTGGGCGGGGCTCCAATAGCAGTGAGTCACTCATCACGCTACAGAATATCATTATCGTTAATGGCATCTCCCACAGGCAACCCTGTAGTGTATTGTAGACCTGTGTTGTATTGTAGACCTGTGTTGTATTGTAAACTTGTGGTGGGGCTCTGGTGGCCTGGTGGTTAACACTCTCGCTTCACACGGCGAGGGCCTGGGTTCGATTCCCAGCCAGAGTAGAAACATTGGACGTGTTTCTTTCCACCTGTTGTCTATGTTCCCCATCAGTAAAATGGGTACCTGGGTGTTAGTCGACTGGTGTGGGTCGCATCCTGGGACACTGACCTAAGGAGGCCTGGTCACAGACCGGGCCGCGGGGGCGTTGACCCCCGGAACTCTCTCCAGGTAAACTCCAGGTATTATAGACCTGTGATGTATAGTAGAAGTATATGGGATCAAATCTTATTAAATATTGTTATACAAGCACTTTATGATCCAAAGGAATATAATAATAATAATAATAACAATAATAACAACAACAACAATAATAATAATAATAATAATAATAATCTCAGGAAATTTCGCCAGCCAAACCATATTTGGAGAAATTTTATCTGGATTTGGGTAAACTCTGCGTCATTGTACCTAGAAGCTTAGCTGATTTCTAGAGGTAAACTCTCGTCTCTCCCTTTCTTCAGTTTCCATGCTTCTTGGAGAAGCACTCTACCCTTTACACTAACAGGGGTAACCAGTTCTAGCAGATCGAAGCACTGGGATGGTAAACTACTCTCAGTGAGGGGTTTATTAGATTTGAAGTTTACTGTTTTGAAGTTCAATGTTTCTTCCTGAGTTTCCTACGACCAGGAACATCAGAATCAGGATAATCTGATTTATGATATTCTTCAAATGCAGCATGTTGACACTCGTCATTTTTTTGATAACGTCTGTACAAGGGACATTTGAGTCATCCTTTATGGTCACTTTTTTTTGAAGATTGTTCACGTGGAAACTCTTACTCAATATGTCTTCAAGAAGACTCGATGTTATTTTCAAGTGAGTAGTCAGCGTGGCTTCAAGCAGGAATGCTGATGAGGCAGCACCAAACAAAGCAGACCTGAACTGGTAAGTTTTGACAGGACTCAGAGTTATGGAGGTTCTCTGGCTACAGGAAGCGAGTATAATCCCTCTCAGTCTCTTGGGAACCTTCTCTAAGGAAAAACCTTCAAAATGGCATCTGTGTTGGTATAAGGATTTGTATGAAACTTCAAACCTCACCCAGCTTCTCTGTCAGGGAAGGTCCTGTCATCAGACAGTCATTGAGGCTAGCCACGCCCTGTGACATACAGTGATGCGTTTATACACAACACGAGTGGATTCGTTACCTTTCCTAACCCCGATGTTGCAGGATATAATGACCCGTCAGTGGACTGTCATGGATCACTTCCTCACTGAGGTGCTTGTCCAACTGTTCCCGTATGATTTAATCATACACAGACAGTAGCTCTGGGATCTTCCTCGCTCATGAATCTGAGCCTTCATTTGCCCGAAGGTAATGTGATGATTGGTAGGCAAGAGTGGTTGATTTAGTTTCTATGGTACCCTAACCCAGACTGGCTGGATCGTACTCGACAGTGTCGAGCTACATACTGGCTATAAATCTTGGGTTCCCAAGGACTGGGTTTGTTGATATCTTTACCTATGTTACATAGGTTCCACAGTTTATCTACTGGCTCGTTCCTTTCCTCCAACAGAAGAAATTCCAATTGAGGGAAGTGGCTTGTCACCAGGACACCACACCGTGTCAGACTCGTCTCTGCTAATTTCCTGATTAACGGAGAGTGGCCCAAAAATCAACTGGCCACCTGATGTGGTCAGTAAAAAAAATATAATTGCCTTTACTACTATATCTTGCACTACACTACTATAGAAACCACTATCGATAATAAGATGAAAAGGTACGATAATGTCCTGCTGGAAGACTAGAGACCAGGTAGACCATGAAAGAAGCCTTACCACCATTATGTATTTCTTCCTTGATAGATTCACTCCTACAAAAGATTTCTGCCTAGTCTTCCATTTCTTCAGAGAGACTTCTTTTCCTATACCAAAAAATGTGTGTGTGTGAGGGGGGGTTATCATAATCCACAGTAGTATGCACAGATGGTAGCATGCGACAAGTATCTACATCAATAGATTTGATTGTCCACTAAATATGTCAGTTTTTTCTTCTTGCTGCTGCGCTTTCGACCAGACTGAAATAACACTGGTAAGATGTGATCTATATCAGCATGACGACACAGCAGAACCAAGAGATCAGTGTCTGCTCTTATGGCTGCTGTCTTCTGAGCAGCATAACGAACTACTGTCTGTAGAATCATCATACCTGGAGTATACCTGGAGGGTATTCCGGGTGGTTAACGCCCCCTGCGGCCCGGTCCATGACCAGGCCTCGTCTACATCTCCTGGACCATACATGCACTTGCATTCTGCTGATTCTAATTTCCCACTCATGAAAACAAATCGTTGTTTGAGGAATTTACCAAAAAGTGTTCCTTCTTTGATGTGTTGGCCATGCTGCCAACCACACCCATTGATCGTCTTAGGTGTGTAGCATTCTTGGAAGATAGTCCCACTGTAAATCAATGAAGCACAATGGTGCATTGGTCAAAATGTCTGCAGATATATATGAATCAAACGTTGCATCTATGGGCCAAAGCACTCGATGTCGTAGTGAACCACCATCATGTACATGACTGCATTTTATCTTAAGTTGGACTAAACACTGGATAGCTCTGGCTATCCAGTGTTAATTACCTGCAGATAATTAACACTCAGATAATTACCGGCCTCATGGAGAGGATGTTTCCACAGGGGCTGCGCTTAACATGAATTAAATAACGAAAATCCTCCAGGGTAGGCCTCTCTGCTGCCACACTGAGGCTGACACCTGCAAGACAGTGAGTGGTGCTTGCTGTCAGCTCCAGGGTAGGCCTCTCTGCTGCCACACTGAGGCTGACACCTGCAAGACAGAGTTGCTTGCTGTCAGCATACCTTAACTACAACCTTGTGGCTACAGCTAGTACTTATAAGTGAGAGACTTGGCAAGAGAGCCAAGTACAAGGAGACAAGGGCCTCTGGTCTCTGGTCATAGACCCGAAACACCCTCCAGGTATACTCTTGGTATACGTCAGTCTTCCGGTGAAGCAACGACCTGGTGAGTGAAGGTGAAACAACGACCTGGTGAGTCAGGTTTACCAGAGGCTTATGCAGTGTGTTTGTTAGGTATCCACAGCAAATATGACGCAAGAGTAATGTTGCGATGACGCAGGGGTGACAGTGGTGACGCAAGAGTAACGCAGGGTGACAGTGGTGACACAAGGGTGACGCAGGGGTGACAGTGGTGACGCAAGGGTGATAACGATCACAGACGTTTTCATTAAACCATTACTGGACCTTACTGACCCAACACTAGACCTTACTGAACCACCACTGGACCTTACTGAACCACCACTGGACCTTACTAAACCACCACTGGACCTTACTGAACCACCACTGGACCTTACTGAACCACCACTGGACCTTACTGAACCACCACTGGACCTTACTGAACCACCACTGGACCTTACTGAACCATCACTGGAACTTACTGAACCACCACTGGACCTTACTGAACCATCACTGGACCTTACTGAACCATCACTGGACCTTACTGAACCACCACTGGACCTTACTGAACCATCACTGGACCTTACTGAACCACCACTGGACCTTACTGAACCACCACTGGACCTTACTGAACCACCACTGAACCTTACTGAACCACCACTGGACCTTACTGAACCATCACTGGACCTTACTGAACCACCAATGGACCTTACTGAACCATCGCTGGACCTTACTGAACCATCACTGGACCTTACTGAACCACCACTGGACCTTACTGAACCACCACTGGACCTTACTGAACCACCACTGAACCTTACTGAACCACCACTGGACCTTACTGAACCATCACTGGACCTTACTGAACCACCACTGGACCTTACTGAACCATCACTGGACCTTACTGAACCATCACTGGACCTTACTGAACCACCACTGGACCTTACTGAACCACCACTGGACCTTACTGAACCACCACTGGACCTTACTGAACCACCACTGGACCTTACTGAACCATCACTGGACCTTACTGAACCACCACTGGACCTTACTGAACCATCACTGGACCTTACTGAATCACCACTGGACCTTACTGAACCACCACTGGACCTTACTGAACCACCACTGGACCTTACTGAACCATCACTGGACCTTACTGAACCACCACTGGACCTTACTAAACCACCACTGGACCTTACTGAACCACCACTGGACCTTACTGAACCACCACTGGAACTTACTGAACCACCACTGGACCTTACTGAACCATCACTGGAACTTACTGAACCACCACTGGACCTTACTGAACCATCACTGGACCTTACTGAACCATCACTGGACCTTACTGAACCACCACTGGACCTTACTGAACCATCACTGGACCTTACTGAACCACCACTGGACCTTACTGAACCACCACTGGACCTTACTGAACCACCACTGGACCTTACTGAACCACCACTGGACCTTACTGAACCATCACTGGACCTTACTGAACCACCACTGGACCTTACTGAACCATCACTGGACCTTACTGAACCATCACTGGACCTTACTGAACCACCACTGGACCTTACTGAACCACCACTGGACCTTACTGAACCACCACTGGACCTTACTGAACCACCACTGGACCTTACTGAACCATCACTGGACCTTACTGAACCACCACTGGACCTTACTGAACCATCACTGGACCTTACTGAACCACCACTGGACCTTACTGAACCACCACTGGACCTTACTTAACCACCACTGGACCTTACTGAACCATCACTGGACCTTACTGAACCACCACTGGACCTTACTGAACCACCACTGGATCTTACTGAACCACCACTGGATCTTACTGAACCACCACTGGATCTTACTGAACCACCACTGGACCTTACTGAACCACCACTGGACCTTACTGAACCACCACTGGACCTTACTGAACCACCACTGGACCTTACTGAACCACCACTGAACCTTACTGAACCACCACTGAACCTTACTGAACCATCACTGGACCTTACTGAACCACCACTGAACCTTACTGAACCATCACTGGACCTTACTGAACCATCACTGAACCTTACTGAACCATCACTGGACCTTACTGAACCATCACTGAACCTTACTGAACCATCACTGGACCTTACTGAACCATCACTGAACCTTACTGAACCACCACTGAACCTTACTGAACCATCACTGGACCTTACTGAACCACCACTGGATCTTACTGAACCACCACTGAACCTTACTGAACCATCACTGGATCTTACTGAACCACCACTGAACCTTACTGAACCATCACTGGACCTTACTGAACCACCACTGAACCTTACTGAACCACCACTGGACCTTACTGAACCATCACTGGACCTTACTGAACCATCACTGGACCTTACTGAACCATCACTGGACCTTACTGAGCAGTCACTTGGTCATTTCCGACTTGAGATGACACATTTCCTATGGAACCTCATTACTGGTGTTAGTGTTATGACTGTGAGAGAAGTTCTTGAGGGAGAGAGAGAGAGAGAGAGTGAGAGAGAGTGAGAGAGAGAGAGTTGCTGTTAGGTGATGACAAGCCAGTATATTGACATTTGTCTCAGCAACACCTGATCTCACCTCAGCTCATCTCAGCTCACTTGTTGCCTTTGTATGATGACAACAGACGTAGGTGACATCACCTGGAGACAACAGGTGCAAGTGAGGCCCCACACACACACACACACACACACACACACACACACACACACACACACACACACACACACACACACACACACACACACACACACACACACAGGTGTTAACCAGGTTACCAACCCTCATCATGTGAGTGACCTGGTGAGGATGGTGTCACTGCTCATGGCACCATCAAACAGGTCACCTTGACCTGCTGATGATGATGCAGTGACCTGACACAACCTAATGATAATTTATTAGTATTACTATAATAATGTTTATATAAATGTTATTTACAACGTTAATAATGATACTACGTAATAATAATACTTATTATTATTATTATTATTATTATTATTATTATTATTATTATTATTATTATTATTAACTAAAATTCATGATGATAATTCAACAAGGTTGACCCGAGAAAGAGGACGGTAGCTCCACTTCCTTGGATCAGAAACCCATCACCACGTATAAAGCACCCACTAATAACGGGGTTTCCACGGACATACACCAAGTTTGATCTCGTTATTACCACAACGTTATTTCTCTTACCTTAATTCCAATCATCATAAATTATGATCATTCTTTTTTTTTCATTTACGGGAAAGCGCTAAACCCAAATGGGTCATAGATCGCTAATTGGCAAAACAGATGTTTGAGCGAAACTTAAATATTTGTTGACTACGACTGACAGGATGGATTTGGAGTGTACAGTAAATTAGCCACTACCATCCACAGGTAGTAGCTACTGTGTCAGTAGCAGGTGGCCTCTCACTGTGTCAGTAGCAGGTGGCCTCTCACTGTGTCAGTAGCAGGTGGCCCCTCACTGTGTCAGTAGCAGGTGGCCCCTCACTGTGTCAGTAGCAGCTGGCCCCTCACTGTGTCAGTAGCAGGTGGCCCCTCACTGTGTCAGTAGCAGCTGGCCCCTCACTGTGTCAGTAGCAGGTGGCCTCTCACTGTGTCAGTAGCAGGTGGCCCCTCACTGTGTCAGTAGCAGGTGGCCCCTCACTGTGTCAGTAGCAGCTGGCCTCTCACTGTGTCAGTAGCAGCTGGCCCCTCACTGTGTCAGTAGCAGGTGGCCTCTCACTGTGTCAGTAGCAGCTGGCCCCTCACTGTGTCAGTAGCAGGTGGCCTCTCACTGTGTCAGTAGCAGCTGGCCCCTCACTGTGTCAGTAGCAGGTGGCCTCTCACTGTGTCAGTAGCAGGTGGCCCCTCACTGTGTCAGTAGCAGGTGGCCCCTCACTGTGTCAGTAGCAGCTGGCCCCTCACTGTGTCAGTAGCAGGTGGCCCCTCACTGTGTCAGTAGCAGCTGGCCCCTCACTGTGTCAGTAGCAGGTGGCCCCTCACTGTGTCAGTAGCAGCTGGCCCCTCACTGTGTCAGTAGCAGCTGGCCCCTCACTGTGTCAGTAGCAGGTGGCCCCTCACTGTGTCAGTAGCAGCTGGCCCCTCACTGTGTCAGTAGCAGCTGGCCCCTCACTGTGTCAGTAGCAGGTGGCCCCTCACTGTGTCAGTAGCAGCTGGCCCCTCACTGTGTCCGTAGCAGGTGGCCCCTCACTGTGTCAGTAGCAGCTGGCCCCTCACTGTGTCCGTAGCAGGTGGCCCCTCACTGTGTCAGTAGCAGCTGGCCCCTCACTGTGTCAGTAGCAGCTGGCCTCTCACTGTGTCAGTAGCAGGTGGCCCCTCACTGTGTCAGTAGCAGCTGACCTCTCACTGTGTCAGTAGCAGCTGGCCTCTCACTGTGTCAGTAGCAGGTGGCCCCTCACTGTGTCAGTAGCAGCTGGCCTCTCACTGTGTCAGTAGCAGCTGGCCGCTCACTGTGTCAGTAGCAGCTGGCCCCTCACTGTGTCAGGAGCAGCTGGCCTCTCACTGTGTCAGTAGCAGTGTGGCCTGGCCCCTCACTGTGTCAGTATCAGCTGGCCCCTCACTCTGTCAGTAGTAGCTGGCCCCTCACTGTGTCAGTAGCAGCTGGCCCCTCACTGTGTCAGTAGCAGCTGGCCCCTCACTGTGTCAGTAGCAGCTGGCCCCTCACTGTGTCAGTAGCCTCTCACTGTGTCAGTAGCAGCTGGCCCCTCACTGTGTCAGTAGCAGCTGGCCCCTCACTGTGTCAGTATCAGCTGGCCCCTCACTGTGTCAGTAGTAGCTGGCCCCTCACTGAGTCAGTAGCAGCTGGCCTCTCACTGTGTCAGTAGCAGCTGGCCTCTCACTGTGTCAGTAGCAGCTGGCCCCTCACTGTGTCAGTAGCAGCTGGCCCCTCACTGTGTCAGTAGCAGCTGGCCTCTCACTGTGTCAGTAGCAGGTGGCCCCTCACTGTGTCAGTAGCAGCTGGCCCCTCACTGTGTCAAAAGCAGTTGGCCTCTCACTGTGTCAGTAGCAGCTGGCCTCTCACTGTGTCAGTAGCAGCTGGCCTCTCACTGTGTCAGTAGCAGCTGGCCCCTCACTGTGTCAGTAGCAGCTGGCCCCTCACTGTGTCAGTAGCAGCTGGCCTCTCACTGTGTCAGTAGCAGCTGGCCTCTCACTGTGTCAGTAGCAGGTGGCCTCTCACTGTGTCAGTAGCAGGTGGCCTCTCACTGTGTCAGTAGCAGCTGGCCCCTCACTGTGTCAGTAGCAGCTGGCCTCTCACTGTGTCAGTAGCAGCTGGCCTCTCACTGTGTCAGTAGCAGCTGGCCTCTCACTGTGTCAGTAGCAGCTGGCCCCTCACTGTGTCAGTAGCAGGTGGCCTCTCACTGTGTCAGTAGCAGGTGGCCTCTCACTGTGTCAGTAGCAGGTGGCCTCTCACTGTGTCAGTAGCAGGTGGCCTCTCACTGTGTCAGTAGCAGCTGGCCTCTCACTGTGTCAGTAGCAGCTGGCCTCTCACTGTGTCAGTAGCAGCTGGCCTCTCACTGTGTCAGTAGCAGCTGGCCTCTCACTGTGTCAGTAGCAGGTGGCCTCTCACTGTGTCAGTAGCAGCTGGCCTCTCACTGTGTCAGTAGCAGCTGGCCTCTCACTGTGTCAGTAGCAGCTGGCCTCTCACTGTGTCAGTAGCAGCTGGCCTCTCACTGTGTCAGTAGCAGGTGGCTTCTCACTGTGTCAGTAGCAGGTGGCCTCTCACTGTGTCAGTTCTCACTGTGTCAGTAGCAGCTGGCCCATCACTGTGTCAGTAGCAGCTGGCCTCTCACTGTGTCAGTAGCAGCTGGCCTCTCACTGTGTCAGTAGCAGCTGGCCCCTCACTGTGTCAGTAGCAGGTGGCCTCTCACTGTGTCAGTAGCAGCTGGCCCCTCACTGTGTCAGTAGCAGGTGGCCCCTCACTGTGTCAGTAGCAGGTGGCCTCTCACTGTGTCAGTAGCAGCTGGCCCCTCACTGTGTCAGTAGCAGGTGGCCTCTCACTGTGTCAGTAGCAGCTGGCCCCTCACTGTGTCAGTAGCAGCTGGCCCCTCACTGTGTCAGTAGCAGGTGGCCTCTCACTGTGTCAGTAGCAGGTGGCCTCTCACTGTGTCAGTAGCAGCTGGCCCCTCACTGTGTCAGTAGCAGGTGGCCTCTCACTGTGTCAGTAGCAGCTGGCCTCTCACTGTGTCAGTAGCAGCTGGCCCCTCACTGTGTCAGTAGCAGCTGGCCCCTCACTGTGTCAGTAGCAGCTGGCCCCTCACTGTGTCAGTAGCAGCTGGCCTCTCACTGTGTCAGTAGCAGCTGGCCCCTCACTGTGTCAGTAGCAGCTGGCCTCTCACTGTGTCAGTAGCAGGTGGTCTCTCACTGTGTCAGTAGCAGCTGGCCTCTCACTGTGTCAGTAGCAGCTGGCCCCTCACTGTGTCAGTAGCAGCTGGCCTCTCACTGTGTCAGTAGCAGCTGGCCCCTCACTGTGTCAGTAGCCTCTCAGTGTGGCCTCTCACTGTGTCAGTAGCAGGTGGCCTCTCACTGTGTCAGTAGCAGCTGGCCCCTCACTGTGTCAGTAGCAGCTGGCCTCTCACTGTGTCAGTAGCAGCTGGCCCCTCACTGTGTCAGTAGCAGCTGGCCACTCACTGTATCAGTAGCAGGTGACCCCTCAGGTCAGTAGCAGCTGGCCTCTCACTGTGTCAGTAGCAGCCCCTCACTGTGTGGCCTCTCACTGTGTCAGTAGCAGCTGGCCTCTCACTGTGTCAGTAGCAGGTGGCCTCTCACTGTGTCAGTAGCAGCTGGCCCCTCACTGTGTCAGTATTAGGTGGCCTCTCACTGTGTCAGTAGCAGGTGGCCTCTCACTGTGTCGGTAGCAGGTGGCCTCTCACTGTGTCAGTAGCAGGTGGCCTCTCACTGTGTCAGTAGCAGGTGGCCTCTCACTGTGTCAGTAGCAGCTGGCCTCTCACTGTGTCAGTAGCAGCTGGCCCCTCACTGTGTCAGTAGCAGCTGGCCCCTCACTGTGTCAGTAGCAGGTGGCCTCTCACTGTGTCAGTAGCAGCTGGCCTCTCACTGTGTCAGTAGCAGGTGGCCCCTCACTGTGTCAGTAGCAGCTGGCCTCTCACTGTGTCAGTAGCAGCTGGCCCCTCACTGTGTCAGTAGCAGCTGGCCCCTCACTGTGTCAGTAGCAGCTGGCCCCTCACTGTGTCAGTAGCAGCTGGCCCCTCACTGTGTCAGTAGCAGGTGGCCCCTCACTGTGTCAGTAGCAGCTGGCCCCTCACTGTGTCAGTAGCAGCTGGCCCCTCACTGTGTCAGTAGCAGGTGGCCTCTCACTGTGTCAGTAGCAGGTGGCCTCTCACTGTGTCAGTAGCAGCTGGCCTCTCACTGTGTCAGTAGCAGGTGGCCTCTCACTGTGTCAGTAGCAGCTGGCCTCTCACTGTGTCAGTAGCACCTGGCCCCTCACTGTGTCAGTATCAGCTGGCCCCTCACTGTCAGTAGCAGCTGGCCTCTCACTGTGTCAGTAGCAGTTGGCCTCTCACTGTGTCAGTAGCAGCTGGCCCCTCACTGTGTCAGTAGCAGCTGGCCTCTCACTGTGTCAGTAGCAGGTGGCCTCTCACTGTCAGTATCAGCTGGCCTCTCACTGTGTCAGTAGCAGCTGGCCTCTCACTGTGTCAGTAGCAGGTGGCCTCTCACTGTGTCAGTAGCAGCTGGCCTCTCACTGTGTCAGTAGCAGGTGGCCTCTCACTGTGTCAGTAGCAGGTGGCCTCTCACTGTGTCAGTAGCAGCTGGCCTCTCACTGTGTCAGTAGCAGCTGGCCCCTCACTGTGTCAGTAGCAGCTGGCCTCTCACTGTGTCAGTAGCAGGTGGTCTCTCACTGTGTCAGTAGCAGCTGGCCTCTCACTGTGTCAGTATCAGCTGGCCTCTCACTGTGTCAGTAGCAGCTGGCCTCTCACTGTGTCAGTAGCAGCTGGCCCCTCACTGTGTCAGTATTAGCTGGCCTCTCACTGTGTCAGTAGCAGGTGGCCTCTCACTGTGTCAGTAGCAGGTGGCCTCTCACTGTGTCGGTAGCAGGTGGCCTCTCACTGTGTCAGTAGCAGGTGGCGTCTCACTGTGTCAGTAGCAGGTGGCCTCTCACTGTGTCAGTAGCAGCTGGCCTCTCACTGTGTCAGTAGCAGCTGGCCTCTCACTGTGTCAGTAGCAGCTGGCCCCTCACTGTGTCAGTAGCAGGTGGCCTCTCACTGTGTCAGTAGCAGCTGGCCTCTCACTGTGTCAGTAGCAGCTGGCCCCTCACTGTGTCAGTAGCAGCTGGCCTCTCACTGTGTCAGTAGCAGCTGGCCTCTCACTGTGTCAGTAGCAGCTGGCCCCTCACTGTGTCAGTAGCAGGTGGCCTCTCACTGTGTCAGTAGCAGGTGGCCTCTCACTGTGTCAGTAGCAGGTGGCCCCTCACTGTGTCAGTAGCAGGTGGCCTCTCACTGTGTCAGTAGCAGCTGGCCCCTCACTGTGTCAGTAGCAGGTGGCCTCTCACTGTGTCAGTAGCAGCTGGCCTCTCACTGTGTCAGTAGCAGCTGGCCTCTCACTGTGTCAGTAGCAGGTGGCCTCTCACTGTGTCAGTAGCAGCTGGCCTCTCACTGTGTCAGTAGCAGCTGGCCTCTCACTGTGTCAGTAGCAGGTGGCCTCTCACTGTGTCAGTAGCAGGTGGCTTCTCACTGTGTCAGTAGCAGCTGGCCTCTCACTGTGTCAGTAGCAGCTGGCCTCTCACTGTGTCAGTAGCAGCTGGCCTCTCACTGTGTCAGTAGCAGCTGGCCCCTCACTGTGTCAGTAGCAGGTGGCCTCTCACTGTGTCAGTAGCAGCTGGCCTCTCACTGTGTCAGTAGCAGCTGGCCCCTCACTGTGTCAGTAGCAGCTGGCCCCTCACTGTGTCAGTAGCAGCTGGCCCCTCACTGTGTCAGTAGCAGCTGGCCCCTCACTGTGTCAGTAGCAGCTGGCCCCTCACTGTGTCAGTAGCAGCTGGCCCCTCACTGTGTCAGTAGCAGGTGGCCCCTCACTGTGTCAGTAGCAGCTGGCCCCTCACTGTGTCAGTAGCAGCTGGCCCCTCACTGTGTCAGTAGCAGCTGGCCCCTCACTGTGTCAGTAGCAGCTGGCCTCTCACTGTGTCAGTAGCAGCTGGCCCCTCACTGTGTCAGTAGCAGCTTCCCCTCACTGTGTCAGTAGCAGCTGGCCCCTCACTGTGTCAGTAGTAGCTGGACTCTCACTGTGTCAGTAGCAGCTGGCCTCCCACTGTGTCAGTAGCAGCTGGCCCCTCACTGTGTCAGTAGCAGCTGGCCTCTCACTGTGTCAGTAGCAGCTGGCCCCTCACTGTGTCAGTAGGAGCTGGCCCCTCACTGTGTCAGTAGCAGCTGGCCCCTCACTGTGTCAGTAGCAGCAGTTGGCCTCTCACTGTGTCAGTAGCAGCTGGCCTCTCACTGTGTCAGTAGCAGCTGGCCTCTCACTGTGTCAGTAGCAGCTGGCCCCTCACTGTGTCAGTAGCAGGTGGCCTCTCACTGTGTCAGTAGCAGCTGGCCCCTCACTGTGTCAGTAGCAGCTGGCCCCTCACTGTGTCAGTAGCAGCTGGCCTCTCACTGTGTCAGTAGCAGCTGGCCTCTCACTGTGTCAGTAGCAGCTGGCCCCTCACTGTGTCAGTAGCAGCTGGCCTCTCACTGTGTCAGTAGCAGCTGGCCCCTCACTGTGTCAGTAGCAGCTGGCCCCTCACTGTGTCAGTAGCAGCTGGCCCCTCACTGTGTCAGTAGCAGGTGGCCTCTCACTGTGTCAGTAGCAGCTGGCCCCTCACTGTGTCAGTAGCAGCTGGCCCCTCACTGTGTCAGTAGCAGCTGGCCCCTCACTGTGTCAGTAGCAGATGTCCACTCACTGTGTCAGTAGCAGCTGGCCTCTCACTGGATCAGTTGCAGCTGGTCTCTCACAGCATCAGTAGTAGCTGGCCCCTCACTGTGTCAACAGCAGTTGGCCTCTCACTGTGTCAGTAGCAGCTGGCCTCTCACTGTGTCAGTAGCAGCTGGCCTCTCACTGTGTCAGTAGCAGGTGGCCCCTCACTGTGTCAGTAGCAGGTGGCCCCTCACTGTGTCAGTAGCAGGTGGCCCCTCACTGTGTCAGTAGCAGCTGGCCCCTCACTGTGTCAGTAGCAGCTGGCCTCTCACTGTGTCAGTAGCAGCTGGCCCCTCACTGTGTCAGTAGCAGGTGGCCCCTCACTGTGTCAGTAGCAGGTGGCCCCTCACTGTGTCAGTAGCAGGTGGCCCCTCACTGTGTCAGTAGCAGCTGACCACTCACTGTATCAGTAGCAGCTGGTCTCTCACTGTGTCAGTAGCAGCTGGCCTCTCACTGTGTCAGTAGTAGCTGGCCTCTCACTGTGTCAGTAGCAGCTGGCCTCTCACTGTGTCAGTAGCAGCTGGCCTCTCACTGTGTCAGTAGCAGCTGGCCCCTCACTGTGTCAGTAGCAGCTGGCCTCTCACTGTGTCAGTAGCAGCTGGCCTCTCACTGTGTCAGTAGCAGCTGGCCTCTCACTGTGTCAGTAGCAGCTGGCCTCTCACTGTGTCAGTAGCAGCTGGCCTCTCACTGTGTCAGTAGCAGCTGGCCTCTCACTGTGTCAGTAGCAGCTGGCCTCTCACTGTGTCAGTAGCAGCTGGCCTCTCACTGTGTCAGTAGCAGCTGGCCTCTCACTGTGTCAGTAGCAGCTGGCCTCTCACTGTGTCAGTAGCAGCTGGCCCCTCACTGTGTCAGTAGCAGCTGGCCTCTCACTGTGTCAGTAGCAGCTGGCCTCTCACTGTGTCAGTAGCAGCTGGCCTCTCACTGTGTCAGTAGCAGCTGGCCCCTCACTGGATCAGTAGCAGCTGGCCCCTCACTGTGTCAGTAGCAGTTGTCCCCTCACTGTGTCAGTAGCAGCTGGCCCCTCACTGTGTCAGTAGCAGCTGGCCTCTCACTGTGTCAGTAGCAGCTGGCCCCTCACTGTGTCAGTAGCAGCTGGCCACTCACTGTATCAGTAGCAGCTGGTCCCTCACTGGATCAGTAGCAGGTGGCCTCTCACTGCATCAGTAGCAGCTGGCTTCTCACTGGATCAGTAGCAGCTGGCCTTTCACTGGATCAATAGCAGTTGGTTCCTCACTGGATCAGTAGCAGCTGGCCTCTCACTGGATCAGTAGCAGCTGGCCTCTCACTGGATCAGTAGCAGCTGGCCTCACTCACTGTGTCAGTAGCAGCTGGCCTCTCACTGTGTCAGTAGCAGCTGGCCTCTCACTGTGTCAGTAGCAGCTGGCCCCTCACTGTGTCAACAGCAGTTGGCCTCTCACTGTGTCAGTAGCAGCTGGCCTCTCACTGTGTCAGTAGCAGCTGGCCTCTCCCTGGATCAGTAGCAGCTGGCCCCTCACTGTGTCAGTAGCAGCTGCCCTCTCACTGTGTCAGTAGCAGCTGGCCTCTCACTGTTTCAGTAGCAGCTGGCCAATCACTGGATCAGTAGCAGCTGGCCTCTCACTGTGTCAGTAGCAGCTGGCCCCTCACTGTGTCAGTAGCAGCTGACCACTCACTGTATCAGTAGCAGCTGGTCCCTTACTGGATCAGTAGCAGGTGGCCTCTCACTGCATCAGTAGCAGCTGGCTTCTCACTGGATCAGTAGCAGCTGGCCTTTCACTGGATCAATAGCAGTTGGTTCCTCACTGGATCAGTAGCAGCTGGCCTCTCACTGGATCAGTAGCAGCTGGCCTCTCACTGGATCAACAGCAGCTGGTTCCTCACTACATCAGTAGCAGCTGGCCTCTCACTGGATCAGTTGCAGCTGGCCTCTCACTGCATCAGTAGCAGCTGGCCTCTCACTGGATCAGTAGCAGCTGGTCTCTCACAGCATCAGTAGCAGCTGGCTTCTCACTGCATCAGTAGGAGCTGGCCTCTCACTGGATCAGTAGCAGCTGGCCTCTCACTGGATCAGTAGCAGCTGGCCTCTCACTGGATCAGTAGCAGCTGGCCTCTCACTGGATCAGTAGCAGCTGGCCTCTCACTGGATCAGTAGCAGCTGGCCTCTCACTGGATCAGTAGTAGCTGCCCCTGACTGGATCATTAGCAGCTGGCCCCTCAATGGATCAGTAGCAGCTGGCGCCTCACTGGATCAGTAGCAGCTGGCCCCTCACTGGATCAGTAACAGCTAGCCCCTCACTGGAGCAGTAACAGCTAGCCCCTCACTGGATCAGTAACAGCTAGCCTTTCACTGGATCAGTAGCAGCTGGCCCCTCACTGGATCAGTAGCAGCTGGCCCCTCACTGGACCAGTAGCAGCTGGCCCCTCAATGGATCAGTAGCAGCTGGCGCCTCACTGGATCAGTAGCAGCTGGCCCCTCACTGGATCAGTAACAGCTGGTCCCTCAATGGATCAGTAGCAGCTGGCCCCTCACTGGATCAGTAGCAGCTGGCCCCTCACTGGATCAGTAGCAGCTGGCCCCTCACTGGATCAGTAGCAGCTGGCCCCTCACTGGATCAGTAGCAGCTGGCCCCTCACTGGATCAGTAGCAGCTGGCCCCTCACTGGATCAGTAGCAGCTGGCGCCTCACTGGATCAGTAGCAGCTGGCCCCTCACTGTGTTAGAAACAGCCGTAAAACTACTACCTCCACTAGTATTACAACTATTGCACCTCAGTCGAAGCCTATGTATACCCTCTGTGTCCATGTATTGTTTGTAACGGCTTGGACAAAGCTCCTGGAGAGCGAAACGTTGCCACAATAAAATGTCACAAGAACACTTGTGTTCTTTTACTCAACATATTGTCGGTAATTCTTCCAACCTTAATACAGTGAAAATCTTATCATGGTCACCCTTCATTTTCCTTATCCATCTCTGTTATGTCATACATCCGCCTCACGTTATCAGTAGTGTGTCCAGACTGACACATTATAACCTCCCCAGTCTCAACTGTAATGTGAGCAAAGACACATTCCAGTCTCTCCCACTCTGAACCATAGTGTAAACAAACATTCCAGTCTCTCCCACTGTAGTGTGAACCGACATACACATTCCATGCTCCCCTCCCCTCTCTGAACTGCAAAGAATTCCTTCGTGAAATCGGATGAGTAGTGCAAACAAAACGAGCTGTTGGCGTCATGAACTGATAAAGTGTAACAGTGTACAGGTGGTGAGGCGCCCATGTGGGTGTGCTCACTTGGGCTGCTCACTGCGTCTCAGACACAACACAAACTATATATATATATATATATATATATATATATATATATATATATATATATATATATATATATATATATATATATATATATATATATATATATATATATATATATATATATATGTGTGTGTGTGTGTGTGTGTGTGTGTGTAGGTGGAATAAAGACAGGTTGGGAAGAAGGATGCTTATAATGTTGGTATCAGCACTCAGGATGTGGTGGCCAGGGAGCTGGAGACGTACGTCCCACTTGGCTCCCCCGCCAGAGATGCTGACAACACTCTCCTCTCACACCATCCCTCTGCTGCTGCTACTACTGTTGCTGCTGCTGCTACTGCTGCTGCTGCTACTACTGTTGCTGCTGCTGCTGCTGCTGCTGTCACTGTTATTGCTGCTGCTCCTGCTGCTGTTGCCACTATTACTGCTGCTGTTGTTGCTGTTCATCTCACACCTCTGCTGCAGCAGTTATTCTCGTACCAACAGTGATACAAGTATATGTATATATATATATATATATATATATATATATATATATATATATATATATATATATATATATATATATATATATATATATATATATATATAATATTGTTACCACTTACGTAGTTAGGTTAATAAAGGTGGCAGACAGGTGGGATGGTACCTGGGGTCTATGTATATCGGATATACACTGAATATATCCTCAAGCATTCCAAGTGCATGAAGTTATTTACACAGGTCAAAGTTTCTCATGCCATCTGATGTGAAGCGACGATGAATGACCACTGAATTATGTAATGTTATGTGAGAGGTGACCTGCTGGCTCCTTTCCACAGTCTTACACTTGGAAAAAGTACGTACGAGGTTAAGATGCTGAGACTGACTTCACCAGTCATGTACTTCAGTCAGCCTAAGTTCACCAGTCATGTACTTCAGTCAGCCTAAGTTCACCAGTCATGTACTTCAGTCAGCCTAAGTTCACCAGTCATGTACTTCAGTCAGCCTGAGTTCACCAGTCATGTACTTCAGTCAGCCTGAGTTCACCAGTCATGTACTTCAGTCAGCCTGAGTTCACCAGTCATGTACTTCAGTCAGCCTAAGTTCACCAGTCATGTACTTCAGTCAGCCTAAGTTCACCAGTCATGTACTTCAGTCAGCCTGAGTTCACCAGTCATGTACTTCAGTCAGCCTGAGTTCACCAGTCATGTACTTCAGTCAGCCTAAGTTCACCAGTCATGTACTTCAGTCAGCCTGAGATCACCAGTCATGTACTTCAGTCAGCCTAAGTTCACCAGTCATGTACTTCAGTCAGCCTAAGTTCACCAGTCATGTACTTCAGTCAGCCTGAGATCACCAGTCATGTACTTCAGTCAGCCTAAGTTCACCAGTCATGTACTTCAGTCAGCCTGAGTTCACCAGTCATGTACTTCAGTCAGCCTAAGTTCACCAGTCATGTACTTCAGTCAGCCTGAGATCACCAGACATGTACTTCAGTCAGCCTAAGTTCACCAGTCATGTACTTCAGTCAGCCTAAGTTCACCAGTCATGTACTTCAGTCAGCCTAAGTTCACCAGTCATGTACTTCAGTCAGCCTAAGTTCACCAGTCATGTACTTCAGTCAGCCTAAGTTCACCAGTCATGTACTTCAGTCAGCCTAAGTTCACCAGTCATGTACTTCAGTCAGCCTGAGCTCACCAGTCATGTACTTCAGTCAGCCTAAGTTCACCAGTCATGTACTTCAGTCAGCCTAAGTTCACCAGTCATGTACTTCAGTCACCCTAAGTTCACCAGTCATGTACTTCAGTCAGCCTGAGTTCACCAGTCATGTACTTCAGTCAGCCTGAGTTCACCAGTCATGTACTTCAGTCAGCCTAAGTTCACCAGTCATGTACTTCAGTCAGCCTAAGTGTTACAAAAAACGCGATTCTAAAAGCTTAGAGATCTCCAGTGAATACTAGAAAGGACTGCCCTTCTAGCATCCAGCCTGTTACTGGGTTTTCGTAACAAGTAGTCAGTATCCTTGTCCAATTATCCATTAAATTCAGTACGAATTATTAGTGCTTTAGGATTACAACTGGTAGGCTACTAACTAGAGAAATTAAAATTTAATAAATTTATTAAGTCTATAAGTTGTCTAGAGGTATATTATCAAATTAAATTAATTACAGCAATCAAAATAAAATCAATCTCTCGAGTTCAATAATATTGTGCTGAAAGCACATATCACATTTATAATTCTTAAGTACCGTCTGGTACATTAACATTTAATAAGATATTACAAATATGTACAAGTGTGTGTATGCGTATAAGTGCTCTTAAGTAGTTAGCTGTGTCTCAAGACTCGAATTAGACTTAAACAAGTGACTGACAAAGTCCTCAAATAAACTAACTTCTTGACCGACTGGCAACCCGAACAGTCTGCTTGAACAACAAAGAATGCTAAGCCCAATAGCAATGCAATATCAAGCGACTGCGACACAGAATCAGGAACTGGGAAATAATATAACGACACTAAGTAGGGACCATCTGCAGATCCTCCACAAGTTACAAAACTCCCATAAAACTGAATCTACGTTCAGCATAGGAAAAACTGTGACTGTGACAATACACAGGAACCAGTACAAAATTAGGTCAGAAGCTATAGCTCGGGACCTGAGATACTCAGAGTGTCTAAGCGACACACAACCTCAGTACAACGTCGAAAATCACAAAGTCTTTACAATGTTCTGTGAACAAAGTTCTACAGAACTAACAAGAATAATGAGACAGACAATCTGTCCAACCACCAAGCGAGTCTCCAGCAGACTCAAACAGACAATGTCCAACCAGCAAGCGAGTCTCCAGCAGACTCACAATTTCACGAGAGGTGAGGACACCCCCCCTTCGATCACGTGATAGCTACGTGGACAACTGCAGCTCAGAAGCCGGCAGTATAACGAGCGACAAGCGATAATTACAGTAGTTTGACAATCAAGACTAACTGAGCACATTTTATATACATCCTAACAACATAAGCTAAATAACAATATAACAGTCAAATAATAATATAAAGTCATACATTTACGATTTAGCTATTATCGCAAATATAAGCAATATAAAATTAAATGAAAAGATAATATACATTACATATATACATAATAATCATTGTAACCCATTCAGGGGTTGCAACACTAAGTTCACCAGTCATGTACTTCAGTCAGCCTAAGTTCACCAGTCATGTACTTCAGTCAGCCTGAGCTCACCAGTCATGTACTTCAGTCACCCTAAGTTCACCAGTCATGTACTTCAGTCAGCCTAAGTTCACCAGTCATGTACTTCAGTCACCCTAAGTTCACCAGTCATGTACTTCAGTCAGCCTGAGTTCACCAGTCATGTACTTCAGTCAGCCTGAGTTCACCAGTCATGTACTTCAGTCAGCCTAAGTTCACCAGTCATGTACTTCAGTCAGCCTAAGTTCACCAGTCATGTACTTCAGTCAGCCTAAGTTCACCAGTCATGTACTTCAGTCACCCTAAGTTCACCAGTCATGTACTTCAGTCAGCCTAAGTTCACCAGTCATGTACTTCAGTCAGCCTAAGTTCACCAGTCATGTACTTCAGTCAGCCTAAGTTCACCAGTCATGTACTTCAGTCAGCCTGAGTTCACCAGTCATGTACTTCAGTCTGTCACTTGTAGTCTTGGATGTGTTTCATGTTGTTTATACATAGTTTTATGTAGATTATATATATATATTGTGTTGGTAATATACGCAGTCAGATGCGTTCCATACGCAGTAGTGTTCTACCGTCCACTCGTAAGTTTTATGTTTGATACAAGTGTTGCAAGTGTTAAACGGTTCTTGAGCACTTGTTACTTATCACTTATAAGAGGTAAGTTGTTGTGGGTGTGGGTGTTGTGGGTGTGAGTGTTGTGGGTGTGAATGTTATGGGTGTGAGTGTTGTGGGTGTAGGTGTTGTGAGTGTGGGTGTTGTGGGTGTGGGTGTTGTGGGTGTGGGTGTTGTGGGTGTGAGTGTTGCGGGTGTAGGTGTTGTGGGTGTTGTGGGTGTGGGTGTTGTGGGTGTGGGTGTTGTGGGTGTGGGTGTTGTGGGTGTGAGTGTTATGGGTGTGAGTGTTGTGGGTGTAGGTGTTGTGGGTGTTGTGGGTGTAGGTGTTGTGGGTGTGAGTGTTGTGGGTGTGAGTGTTGCGGGTGTAGGTGTTGTCGGTGTGGATGTTGTGGGTGTGGGTGTTATGGGTGTGAGTGTTGTGGGTGTGAGTGTTGCGGGTGTAGGTGTTGTGGGTGTGAGTGTTGTGGGTGTGAGTGTTGTGGGCGTGGGTGTTGTGGGCGTGAGTGTTGTGGACGTGGGTGTTGTGGGTGTAGGTGTTGTGGGCGTGGGTGTTGTGGGTGTAGGTGTTGTGGGCGTGAGTGTTGTGGGTGTGAGTGTTGTGGGTGTGAGTGTTGTGGGTGTAGGTGTTGTGGGTGTTGTGGGTGTGAGTGTTGTGGGTGTGAGTGTTGTGGGTGTGAGTGTTGTGGGTGTAGGTGTTGTGGGTGTGAGTGTTGTGGGTGTAGGTGTTGTGGGTGTGAGTGTTGTGGGTGTAGGTGTTGTGGGTGTGAGTGTTGTGGGTGTGAGTGTTGTGGGTGTGAGTGTTGTGGGTGTAGGTGTTGTGAGTGTGTGGTTCCTAAAGATATTCTGACGATCCCCTCCGTGTTACAGAGAGAACATGTGGATGTAGCTACACCAAGACCTTGATCACATGGTGTTGTAAAGCCAGGTTGGTTCTCCCGGATAATCAAAATCACATAACAATCCTGGTCAACAACTCTCGCTGATCACTATTATGTTTCATATAAATTCGTTGTGTTGTAACAAAACGTAATGTTACGTCTTGCGGAACGTAAGGAAAAGTGAACAACAAGCTTTGACTGGGACACTGTCTCGCTGTGTCAAGCTTTACGTAGAGCGAAACGTTGACTCAGTTAAAGCTCTTTCTGTACCATGTGTTTTCTTTATCAACTTTCTCCTGATTGTGCAAGTTAAAAACAGTAACTACGAGGGGTCAGGTGTTGCGGGTAGGTCACAACACTGAAATACGAGGGGTCAGGTGTTGCTGGTAGGTCGCAACACTGAACTACGAGGGGTCAGGTGTTGCTGGTAGGTCACAACACAGTAACTACGAGGGGTCAGGTGTTGCGGGTAGGTCACAACACTGAAATACGAGGGGTCAGGTGTTGCTGGTAGGTCGCAACACTGAACTACGAGGGGTCAGGTGTTGCTGGTAGGTCACAACACAGTAACTACGAGGGGTCAAGTGTTGCGGGTAGGTCACAACACTGAAATACGAGGGGTCAGGTGTTCCTGGTAGGTCGCAACACTGAACTACGAGGGGTCAGGTGTTGCTGGTAGGCCACAACACAGTAGCTACGAGGGGTCAGGTGTTGCTGGTAGGTCACAAGACTAACTACGAGGGGTCAAGTGTTGCGGGTAGGTCACAACACAGTAACTACGAGGGGTCAAGTGTTGCGGGTAGGTCACAACACAGTAACTACGAGGGGTCAAGTGTTGCGGGTAGGTCACAACACAGTAACTATAAGGGGTCAAGTGTTGCGCGTAGGTCACAACACAGTAACTACGAGGGGTCAGATGTTGCGGGTAGGTCACAACACTGAGCTACGAGGGGTCAGGTGTTGCTGGTAGGTCACAACACAATAACTACGAGGGGTCAAGTGTTACGGGTAGGTCACAACACAGTAACTACGAGGGGTCAGGTGTTGCGGGTAGGTCACAACACAGTAACTACGAGGGGTCAGATGTTGCGGGTAGGTCACAACACTGAACTACGAGGGGTCAGGTGTTGCGGGTAGGTCACAACACAATAACTACGAGGGGTCAAGTGTTGCGGGTAGGTCACAACACAGTAACTACGAGGGGTCAGGTGTTGCGGGTAGGTCACAACACAGTAACTAAGAGGGGTCAAGTGTTGCGGGTAGGTCACAACACAGTAACTAAGAGGGGTCAAGTGTTGCGGGTAGGTCACAACACAGTAACTAAGAGGGGTCAGGTGTTGCGGGTAGGTCACAACACAGTAACTAAGAGGGGTCAGGTGTTGCGGGTAGGTCACAACACAGTAACTACGAGGGGTCAAGTGTTGCGGGTAGGTCACAACACAGTAACTACGAGGGGTCAGGTGTTGCGGGTAGGTCACAACACAGTAACTACGAGGGGTCAAGTGTTGCGGGTAGGTCACAACACAGTAACTACGAGGGGTCAGGTGTTGCTGGTAGGTCACAACACAGTAACTACGAGGGGTCAAGTGTTGCAGGTAGGTCACAACACAGTAACTACGAGGGGTCAGGTGTTGCGGGTAGGTCACAACACAGTAACTACGAGGGGTCAGGTTGCTAGGTGGTAGTTGCAACACACTAGACCAGGTAGTTGCAACACACTAGACCAGGTTGTTGCAACACACTAGATCAGGTTGTTGCAACACACCAGACCAGGTAGTTGCAACACACCAGACCAGGTTGTTGCAACACACTAGACCAGGTTGTTGCAACACACCAGACCAGGTAGTTGCAACACACTAGACCAGGTTGTTGCAACACACTAGACCAGGTTGTTGCAACACACTAGACCAGGTTGTTGCAACACACTAGACCAGGTAGTTGCAACACACCAGACCAGGTAGTTGCAACACACTAGACCAGGTAGTTGCAACACACTAGACCAGGTAGTTGCAACACACTAGACCAGGTAGTTGCAACACACTAGACCAGGTTGTTGCAACACACTAGACCAGGTTGTTGCAACACACTAGACCAGGTTGTTGCAACACACTAGACCAGGTTGTTGCAACACACTAGACCAGGTTGTTGCAACACACTAGACCAGGTTGTTGCAACACACTAGACCAGGTTGTTGCAACACACTAGACCAGTTGTTTAGACCAGGTAGTTGCAACACACTAGACCAGGTAGTTGCAACACAGTAGACCAGGTTGTTGCAACACACAGACCAGGTTGTTGCAACACACAGACCAGGTAGTTGCAACACACTAGACCAGGTAGTTGCAACACACCAGACCAGGTTGTTGCAACACACCAGACCAGGTAGTTGCAACACACCAGACCAGGTTGTTGCAACACACTAGACCAGGTTGTTGCAACACACTAGACCAGGTAGTTGCAACACACTAGACCAGGTAGTTGCAACACAGTAGACCAGGTTGTTGCAACACACAGACCAGGTAGTTGCAACACACTAGACCAGGTAGTTGCAACACAGTAGACCAGGTTGTTGCAACACACCAGACCAGGTAGTTGCAACACACTAGACCAGGTTGTTGCAACACACTAGACCAGGTAGTTGCAACACACAGACCAGGTAGTTGCAACACACTAGACCAGTACTGGTTCTACTTGCTACAATAAGCTAAGTCTACGGAACATCTTACAAGAACCAGCTTTTCCAAGCATTAACATCCAACTCTCTCTAGAACATCTAGTTCTAGAAGAACACTGAAGAACATTTAGAAACTATCATAATAACATTTGGTGTCTTAAGCTAAATATTCAATAGCTTAGAATTTCTAGTGAGGAAATTATTTCCTTCGTTTTTTTTATGTACGTAATTTAAGACAAGGTCGTCTTTTTCGTTTTTTTTATAATTGTTTACAGGTCGACTCATTATTTTCAACACGAATATTGATGTTATTAAAGTTAGTATTAGTGATGTCAAGTTCATCTGCCTGATGTACAAAGTTTGTTAACATGTAACGGAAATGATGAAAGTAATGGAGATACAGGTACACCTCTCACCTTGTCTTTTATCATTGTTTCCATCACCATCACTGTCACCATCACTATCACCACCACTACCACCACCACCATCACCACCACCATTATCGCTACCACCACGATCTCTTTGATGGTAAGTTTTAGAAGAGGGATAAGTGCCTATCGGGTGGTGCCAGCCACGTCCCTGTACCTCCTGTCTCACAGCTGTTGTGGTCCCTGTACCTCCTGTCTCACAGCTGTTGTGGTCCCTGTACCTCCTGTCTCACAGCTGTTGTGGTCCCTGTACCTCCTGTTTCACAGCTGTTGTGGTCCCTGTACCCCCTGTCTCACAGCTGTTGTGGTCCCTGTACCTCCTGTTTCACAGCTGTTGTGGTCCCTGTACCTCCTGTTTCACAGCTGTTGTGGTCCCTGTACCCCCTGTCTCACAGCTGTTGTGGTCCCTGTACCCCCTGTCTCACAGCTGTTGTGGTCCCTGTACCTCCTGTCTCACAGCTGTTGTGGTCCCTGTACCCCCTGTCTCACAGGCTGTTGTGGTCCCTGTACCTCCTGTTTCACAGCTGTTGTGGTCCCTGTACCCCCTGTCTCACAGCTGTTGTGGTCCCTGTACCCCCTGTCTCACAGCTGTTGTGGTCCCTGTGCCTCCTGTCTCACAGCTGTTGTGGTCCCTGTACCCCCTGTCTCACAGCTGTTGTGGTCCCTGTACCCCCTGTCTCACAGCTGTTGTGGTCCCTGTACCCCCTGTCTCACAGCTGTTGTGGTCCCTGTACCTCCTGTCTCACAGCTGTTGTGGTCCCTGTACCTCCTGTCTCACAGCTGTTGTGGTCCCTGTACCTCCTGTCTCACAGCTGTTGTGGTCCCTGTACCTCCTGTCTCACAGCTGTTGTGGTCCCTGTACCTCCTGTCTCACAGCTGTTGTGGTCCCTGTACCCCCTGTCTCACAGCTGTTGTGGTCCCTGTACTCCCTGTCTCACAGCTGTTGTGGTCCCTGTACCTCCTGTCTCACAGCTGTTGTGGTCCCTGTACCTCCTGTCTCACAGCTGTTGTGGTCCCTGTACCCCCTGTCTCACAGGCTGTTGTGGTCCCTGTGCCTCCTGTCTCACAGCTGTTGTGGTCCCTGTACCCCCTGTCTCACAGCTGTTGTGGTCCCTGTACCCCCTGTCTCACAGCTGTTGTGGTCCCTGTACCCCCTGTCTCACAGGCTGTTGTGGTCCCTGTACCCCCTGTCTCACAGCTGTTGTGGTCCCTGTACCCCCTGTCTCACAGCTGTTGTGGTCCCTGTACTCCCTGTCTCACAGCTGTTGTGGTCCCTGTACCCCCTGTCTCACAGGCTGTTGTGGTCCCTGTACCCCCTGTCTCACAGCTGTTGTGGTCCCTGTACCCCCTGTCTCACAGCTGTTGTGGTCCCTGTACCCCCTGTCTCACAGCTGTTGTGGTCCCTGTACCCCCTGTCTCACAGCTGTTCTGGTTCCTGTCCCTTCCTGTCTTCAGCTGCTCTGGTCCCTGTACCTCCTGTCTCACAGCTGTTTTGGTCCCTGTACCCCCTGTCTCACAGCTGTTCTGGTTCCTGTAACCCCTGTCTCACACCTGTTCTGGTTCCTGTACCCCCTGTCTCGCAGCTGTTCTGGTTCCTGTACCCCCTGTCTCACAGCTGTTGTGGTCCCTGTGTCCCCTGTCTCACAGCTGTTCTTTTTCCTGTACCTTCTGTTTCACAACTGTTGTGGTCCCTGTACCCGTTTCACAGCTGTTGTGGTCCCTGTACCCCCTGTCTCACAGCTGTTGTGGTCCCTGTACCCCCTGTCTCACACCTGTTCTGGTTCCTGTACCTCCTGTCTCACAGCAGTTGTGGTCCTTGTACCACCTGTCTCACAGCTGTTCTGGTCCCTGTCTGTCCTGTCTCACAGCTGTTCTAGTCACTCTACCTCCTGTCTCAGCTGTTCTAGTCACTCTACCTCCTTTTTCACAGCTGTTCTAGTCACTCTACCTCCTTTTTCACAGCTGTTCTGGTCACTCTACCCCCTCTCTCACGGCTGTTCTAGCCACTCTACCCCCTCTCTCACAGCTGTTCTAGTCACTCTACCTCCTGTCTCACAACTGCGCAATTCTCGTCTCTTTTTACCTCAACTCTTCCACCACATCAACTCCGCCTTTGGTTATCTGTGTTGAACTGAAGGAACCATACATGGCGACTCGCGTCCTCATGCAACATCCTAACACTGAAGAAGTGTCTAGTTTCACATCACTGGGTATTTTACACCATGTCTTGATAAGACCCCAAAACTACATCTTCAAGAGTGATGGACTGATTATATTGTATTTACGTCTCTACTACTTCTGCTGCCTCTTCTGTACTCGACTGAAGAAGCCTACTGTGTAGGCGAATAGTTTCGGAATAAAGATGCCTAAATGTTGCCTATTTGTCTTACTTACCAACCTGTTGGTATTGTATACCATTTTGATATTCACTGATAAAACCACTGGATAGCGAAACGTCTACAAGTAAACACAGCCAGATGTTGCATATGTTTGCAATGTATCCTCTTCGGTCAGTTACAGAGGAGGTTAAGTTTAAGGCAGCAGGCCTAGTAGCTAAGTAAAGCTGATGTAATCAGTCCATCAGCCTTGGGGAAATAGTTTTAGAGGTGGTCAGTCCCTCAGCCTGGATGAGTGCTCAGCTCCGACACAGTCTGGAACAATGCGAAGCCGAGGCAGAGGAATGGGGTCTTAAATACTGTGCCAGGTGAGGCGTGAAGGTCTCTAACATGTAGCAGGAGGCGGTGACCACTAGCAGAAAAGGACAAGAATTTAAGGATCACTGCAGTGGGCTTACTGGCCCATCGTAAGCAGGTCTCTCAAGTTGTGGAAAATGTCCTCTGTACCAAGATACCGCTGTGTTGATGTGTCGGAAGTTGGTATATAATACCCACAACTTGTCTGTCATCCATTTTTATGCTTCAGCTTTCCATTATTTCAGATTATGAAGGTGAGAATTTCTCCAGGCTGAGGGACTGACCACCTCAAAAACTATATCTCCAACCTTCATGGACTGATTACATCATCTTTACTTCGCTACTACGGCTGCTGCCTCCAATTTAATCCCCTTTGTATTTGACTGAAGAAACCTGCTGCGTAGGCGAAACGTTTCAAACAACAATAAAGATGAGATACCCAACTCTTGCACATGTGTCTTACTCTTTATCTCGTCGGTATTATACACCATTCTCATCACACCTGTCATTATTCATCACACCTGTCATTATTCATCACACCTGTCATTATTCATCACACCTGTCATTATTCATCACACCTGTCATTACTCATCACACCTGTCATAACTCTAGCCAAAACCCTGCAACACTAAGACAAGTCAAGAATTCATACTGACAACGTCTGCACTAGCATCAGTCTAGTTGCATAACTACATCATAGGAACAGAAGAAAAGAGGAACACTGCAGCAGGCTTGTTGGCCCATACTAACTCAAGTTACAAGCAGAAGTACAAGTGCAGATGTTTACGTACAGCAAAGGAAAACAGTACACGGGATTACAAGGACATTAACACTAACGTGAAGAGAGGAACAATAAGTTTCTGTTCTGGTGATGGAGTCTTGTCCTGCAGGTGAAGAGATGGAAGGTAGTCACTGCGCTATCATATCACTGAACCAATCATTAAAAGTCCTCACGTAGAAGAAAGTCGAGGTTTCTCGTCCAAGGTCATGAAGGTTTGCATAAATTGGTGTCCTGATATGTTTAGTTTGTAATTACCTCTACAGCTTCTTCTCTCCCTTATTGGATGGATATTATTCTCTATATTAATCTGTTGAAAGGTTTAAGATATTTGCAATTTACTGTTTTATTGAAAATAGTTTGTTTTTTGTTGTTGAAACCGAGGACCAGTAGGCCTCCTGCAGTGCACTTAGGAGCATCACCTCACTGGTGAGGTGTTGCCTCACTGAGTGACTTTCCACCTCGTCCCCTCACACCCATCCTGGGTATGAGGGGACGAGGTGAGGTAGGTGTTTGGGTCGGTGATGGACCTCACTCTCTGTCATGGGCTGCCACTGATACATTCTGGCCTGCCTCAGAAAATTTCCCCTCCTATCGGCTACTGTCTTGCAACATTGCATAGCTTCTGACGACGCACGAGAGTGCGAAAGATTTGGCGCTAAAGATTTTCATTCCCACGTGGCTTGTTCTGCATTGTTAAGATCGCCTGATGTCTGTTTGTAAGATGACCCCCTTCATATTCATATATACCTGTTACTAAATATATATATATATATATATATATATATATATATATATATATATATATATATATATATATATATATATATATATATATATATATATATATATATATATATATTTATATTAACAGGTATATATGAATATGAAGGGGGTCATCTTACAAACAGATATCCTGGCTGTAGCCATGAACGGTGCTCAGATCCACTCGGCCACGACCCCCTTATAAGGGTGAGGTAATGACTGACCCACCTGCTGCTACTTCACCATGAGAGAGAGAGAGAGAGAGAGAGAGAGAGAGAGAGAGAGAGAGAGAGAGAGAGAGAGAGAGAGAGAGAGAGAGAGAGAGAGAGACACTCTGGCTGGGTCTCATGTAGAAATATTTCACCGCCATTCTCGCGAAAGCAGGACCTTAGTGTGGGGCTTAAGAGGCACGTAAGTTCCCCCGTCTTCTAATAACATGTTCATATTTTTTCCACTATAATTTACCTTGTACATAATTACTATCGCATTTACTTTGTCTATTTCGTAAGGTGGAGTCCAGGATCTATCCTTAATTCATGGTATAACTTAAATATTTAAGGATAATTGTGTCGCAGATGTCTCAGACTTCTGCAACACCTTACAAAAGAGACAAAGCAAATGCAATAGTAATTATAGACATAGGTAGATTATAGTGGAAAAATGAACATGATATTAGCAGACGGGGGAACCTACGTGCCTCTTAAACATAATACTCACTTTCTGTTGTGGGTTCATTGGTGGCGACTAAAGCCACAGTGAAGTGTATCCAGAGAATAACGGGGTGAACGTTGCTGGAATATTAACGCAAAAAGAGTTATTTCAATGCGAGAAATTCTTAAATATGTATCTACTTTGACGTACAAGTACAGGTATGTTAATACCAAAAGTCTGAGAAAATTAGACACATATGTACAATCTTGAATGTGTGTGAGTGCTGTATAGCCCTTGTGGTTTAGCGCTTCTTTTTGATAATAATAATAATAATAATAATTGAATGTGTGTGCATATGTATATTATTATCTCAGTGCTTATTATAAAACTTTTTTTTTTTTTAATATTCAGCTCATATTTATTTCTCCTTCGTTATATAATTATACGTTTAAATTTTTAGTTTTCTTGAGGGCAATGGGCGTTTTACGCAGTCTTTTATTGTATTGTGGTGTTTTAGGCTAAGATAATCCAATATTATCAAACAACGTGAGTTATCTCCGCTGGGATAACACGATAACAGCTGATCTTAAAGTTTACTTCCAATAATCTGAGTTCTTCGCCTAACTTTAATAACTCTACCTGCTAGTAATACTCTACCTTCCAGTAACACTCTACCTTCCAGTAACACTACCTTCCAGTAACACTCTACCTTCCAGTAACACTACCTTCCAGTAACACTCTACCTTCCAGTAACACTACCTTCCAGTAACACTCTACCTTCCAGTAACACTACCTTCCAGTAACACTCTACCTTCCAGTAACACTACCTTCCAGTAACACTCTACCTTCCAGTAACACTACCTTCCAGTAACACTACCTTCCAGTAACACTCTACCTTCCAGTAACACTACCTTCCAGTAACACTACCTTCCAGTAACACTCTACCTTCCAGTAACACTACCTTCCAGTAACACTACCTTCCAGTAACACTCTACCTTCCAGTAACACTACCTTCCAGTAACACTACCTTCCAGTAACACTACCTTCCAGTAACACTCTACCTTCCAGTAACACTCTACCTTCCAGTAAGACTACCTTCCAGTAACACTACCTTCCAGTAACACTCTACCTTCCAGTAACACTACCTTCCAGTAACACTCTACCTTCCAGTAACACTACCTTCCAGTAACACTCTACCTTCCAGTAACACTACCTTCCAGTAACACTACCTTCCAGTAACACTCTACCTTCCAGTAACACTACCTTCCAGTAACACTACCTTCCAGTAACACTACCTTCCAGTAACACTACCTTCCAGTAACACTACCTTCCAGTAACACTCTACCTTCCAGTAACACTACCTTCCAGTAACACTCTACCTTCCATCAACGTTTTTTCTTAATTCTACATCACTTTAGTTACATGTCATCAACACAAACTCCTACGATCAACAATCGCTAAATCACCTTTATAAAGAACATAATAATACTACTCTCTTACTTTCCACTGAGGCTGAGTGTGACGCAGCATTCACCTATATACTTCCCCTGCAAAAGTAACTCCAGTCTAGCTGAAAGAAAACTTTTCCAGCTGCCATAGCTACTGATTCCTTAGTGGGAACGTCTAACAATATCCTATATACCCAACTAAAGGGGGATGCCAGTTCCCCTCTCTTCTAATATGTTATTCCCTCCCCCTATAATTACTATCGAATTTGTTTTGCCTGTTTCTGAATTGTGTTCAGACCTTTGCAACACAATTGTCCTAAAAGATTTGTCAAGTTATACTATGAATTAAGGAAAGATCCTGGACTTCACCTTACGAAAGCAGACAAAGCAAATGCGATAGAAATTATGGACGAGGTAGATTATAGTGGGAAAATAAACATGATATTAGGAGACAGGGAAACTCACGCGCCTCTTAAGTCTCCCAGTTTAGGCTGACAGATTTCATTATTTTTTTATGAGTCCATCGTATGTAGTAGTGTATGATGATAAACTAACCATCCTGATGTATATTATATAGCTGTCAAGCTATGTGATATAGGTCAGGGTATGAGGGCAATGCTCTTGTGATTTGTAAACAAATTGCCTACTTATAAACACGTAGTTTTGAATGTACATGATTGTGAAGGACCTGCCTAGTATGGGCCAACAGGCCTGCTGCAGTGTTCCTCCTTTCTTATGTTCTTATATATAATACCGAGTAGATAAAACACATGTGTAGCATTTAGGTAACTTTATTCCACAGGTACCTAAATGTTACACATGTGTCTTATCTAGTATTGAGCTACAAAATGATTACCATTAATATAAATGCAACCTCTGTTATTTTGTTTTTACCTTAATAATAAGCTATAACTCAGGCTGAAACTGGTTTCTTTCAAGCATAAATATAAATGAAACCTTAAACCTTACAATTTTAAGGTCAAAAACAGCTCATATCAATTTTATTTAAAGTATCATTGTGGTGCTTTGTTATTTACGTACCTTTGCTATATAGTTATCTCGTTTGATAAGATCAATAACTTGTCCCAGTTTTAAGAATGAGATATTTATGGCAGTTTAACATGTGTGGGATCCTTAAAAATGAAAATAGCAACTTCACTCTTTTGTTTTCTGGCTTGTAAGTATTTTGATCAGATTTTATGAAATGGTAGCGTGATGGAGTGTGTTGAGTGTTACAGGATTTTCATGCTGCTGTTGATTACAGGCTGACCCATACTTCGAGTTGTTTTTCTTTTTCACTTCCCAGTATTTCGCTGGTCCTCTGTGACCCCGTGTCCTGTCGATCCTCTCTGGTCCTTTACTTCGTTGTTCCTCTCTGGTTCCTTACTTCGTTGTTCCTCTCTGGTTCCTTACTTCGTTGTTCCTCTCTGGTCCCTTACTTCGTTGTTCCTCTCTGGTTCCTTACTTCGTTGTTCCTCTCTGGTCCCTTACTTCGTTGTTCCTCTCTGGTTTCTTACTTCGTTGTTCCTCTCTGGTTCCTTACTTCGTTGTTCCTCTCTGGTCCCTTACTTCGTTGTTCCTCTCTGGTTTCTTACTTCGTTGTTCCTCTCTGGTTCCTTACTTCGTTGTTCCTCTCTGGTCCCTTACTTCGTTGTTCCTCTCTGGTTTCTTACTTCGTTGTTCCTCTCTGGTTCCTTACTTCGTTGTTCCTCTCTGGTCCCTTACTTCGTTGTTCCTCTCTGGTCCCTTACTTCGTTGTTCCTCTCTGGTCCTTTACTTCGTTGCTCCTCTTTGGTCCTTTACTTCGTTGTTCCTCTCTGGTCCTTTACTTCGTTGTTCCTCTCTGGTCCCTTACTTCGTTGTTCCTCTCTGGTTTCTTACTTCGATGTTCCTCTCTGGTCATTTACTTCGTTGTTCTTCTCTGGTCCTTTACTTCGTTGTTCCTCTCTGGTCCTTTACTTCGTTGTTCCTCTCTGGTCCCTTACTTCGTTGTTCCTCTCTGGTTCCTTACTTCGTTGTTCCTCTCTGGTCCTTTACTTCGTTGTTCCTCTCTGGTTCCTTACTTCGTTGTTCCTCTCTGGTCCCTTACTTCGTTGTTCTTCTCTGGTTCCTTACTTCGTTGTTCCTCTCTGGTCCTTTACTTCGTTGTTCCTCTCTGGTCTTTTACTTCGTTGTTCCTCTCTGGTCCCTTACTTCGTTGTTCCTCTCTGGTTCCTTGCTATCTTGTTCTTCTCTCGTCCCCTGCTCCTCCTTCCTTTACCTGTTGACACCAAGCATCATCTGCTCATGGTTGTCTGCTTCTGATGTCCCATACCTAATTTTAAAATTGAAATCAAACATTAACTTCGTTATTAACATGTTTTCTAAGTGTGTACTTACATTAAGCAACCTTCGTTGAATTCAGAGTGCAGTTAGAGCCATCTGTGAGCTGTGCAGTAATATGATTTCTCTATTTTTTTTAAGTACATCTTGTAAAGGCAGTCAGACGAACAATGATTGATGACAGAGAAAGTACAGCCGGACTGAAACTGCTGATGACTGCTGATGACTGACTGCTGATGACTGACTGCTGATGACTGCTGATGACTGACTGCTGATGACTGACTGTTGATGACTGATGATGACTGTTGATGACTGCTCTCTTTCAAACATTACTTAGGTGAATATTATTTTTTTTACCTTTTTCATCACGAGGAAAGAGCTGGTCGAGTTGGGTTTCCGAACAAAAAAGAAATACCTGTGTGACTCCGATGACCTGAGATTAAAAAGAAAGCAGAGGCAGGATGGTGGGCAGTAATTACCTCTGTCACTCAGGTCACGTGGAAATAATTTCTTACGATCTGGGGACACACGGGGCTAAATGTTCACCTCACGTGAAGATTGTTCACATTATTAACCAGGGATAACCCATGGAGCACTGTAACTTCTTTTAATTTAGGGTCTTTAGGTCCTTCTCTAATAGGAGACCCATAATAGTCAACTAACTCCAAAATTACACTTTTCCTGCTTGGTGAACACTGTTCTTTGTGTTATGGATTGAACATTACCACCGAACTATGAGCCGCTTATGGCTGAAGTCTGTTCATGGATGTTTTGATAATAATAAAAATAATAATAATAATAATAATAATAATAATAATAATAATAATAATAATAATAATAATCTTTATTTCTACAAGTACACGATACAACTTATACAAACTTAGCCTCTGCTTATGCAGAGCATTTCTGTCAACTTAGGTTAATCTTGTCCCCCAGGATGCGATCCACACCAGTCGGCTAACATCCAGCATGTACCTGCTTGCTGATCAACACGTTTTATAAGAAAACACGCCCAGTGTTTCCACCTGTACTGGGGATCGAATAAGGGACAATCAATGTGTGAGGTAAGTGCGCTACCAACAGAGCCACGGTTGTCTTGACACTAAAATAGCATTAAAATGAATTCTATGACTTATACCCCCTCAAGGGAGGTTCCTTGATGCTGGTGAGGGGCTCTTGATCTAGGGAATTGGATCTGCGCTCCAGTTCCCTGAATTGAGCCTGAATGCCTCCCCCCCCCACATACGCTGTATAATCCTACGGGTTTAGCGTTCCCCCATGATTATAATAATATGACTTATATCATTTAAAACGAAGTATTACCTAAGGGAATTGTTGTCTCTACTAGGTCCTCAGTGACGGCGCTAATGTTTACTTAACTGCTCGCCTGGATGGTTAAGTGGGTCGAGTGGACGAGTGCCCGGCTCTCTGCCCCCAGCAGTCCCCACACCATCTGATAATCTGTCACTGTTAAGTCCTTGATGAAAGTTGGATTTGTCAAAAATTTAAATGTGATGCAATATTTTAGTAATCGCAGCTCAAATAAGGAATAAGGTTCCAGTCTGAGGCGGGTGGAAACCTGGGCATCTTTCATTATGCCTGTTTCCCCCCTGTTCACCTGGAAGTAAGTAGGTACCCGGGTGTTAGCCAACTGGTGTGGGCCGCGTTATGGGTAAGAAGCGTTGCAGTATACCCAAAATAAGCGGCACAACAACTGTTATGTCCGCAAATTCCACGGTGTTAGCATAATTATTAATGTACGTATTAACAAAGAGCTGTAAAGGGAATTACTGTAATGCTGTTTAATACATTCTAAACAACACCTACTTGCATGTTTGATCTCAAATTAAATAATTAATGATCTCAGAGGTAACTGTGACATCAAGTCATTGTGTGATTTGCCATACTGTGTAGTGTGTGCTGGGTTAGACCAGGCACTGAAGGTGCTTATTATACTGGCGAGACTCATTCAAGAGGTTTGCTGAGAGCCATTTATGTCGTCAGGAGAGAGAGAGAGAAGTGGGAGAGAAGCTGATAAGGAAGAAGTCCATCATGAGGAGGCTGGTCTGGCTGTTGCATGCCGGGAAACAACACTTATAACTGACACATGCCGTAAATGACAACTTACTTTATAATAGTTTTTGGGGTTAATCTAGAAAACAAGGTCGCACACGTGTACACATGGACGATGCTTCGGGGAGGTCAATGTCCCCGTGGTCCAGTCCATGACCTGACCTGATGGTGGATCAGCGCCCCATCATACACACACACACACACACACACACACACATATATATATATATATATATGCAAGGAATTCGCAAGAGCAGGCGAAATATACACAAACACTGATCTCTGGCTGAAGGAGACTCGAACCTACGAATCTTGGAACAAGGTACGCAGTGCATTACCAATCTACCCACACTGGACCAATACCTTGGAGTCCAGCTTGCGCTAGACTTTGATCCAAGGCAGCCAGCTTTCAGGGAGAAGGCTTACAGCTTTTCATCTCATCCCCTGCATGCATCATATATATATATATATATATATATATATATATATATATATATATATATATATATATATATATATATATATATATGTATATATATTACATATATTATAAATTAAATAAAGGTAATGACGAAACATTTTAATTCATGGAACGTTTCATGTGTTTAGTGAGAAACGCAGTGACTGAGTCCAAAGATTGTTTCTGTTTGTGGCTGAGTTTGGATCTCCCAGTATACATAAAGGGGATTACCAATAGACCCCTGGCTGTCTTCAAGAAGGCGCTGGACAGGCACCTTTAATCAGTACCTGATCAGCCGGGCTGCGGTTCATACGTTAGTTTGCGTGCGGCCAGCAGTAACAGCCTGGTTGATCAGACCCTGATCCACCGTGAGGCCTGGTCTCAGACCGGGCCGCGGGGGCGTTGACCCCCGAAACCCTCTCCAGGTATACACCAGGTAGGAGGTTAACGTGGTACTGGCCATATTATTGAAGACAGTAGTCAGGTTGCAGATCACTCTTTTTTTCCCGTGAGGCAACATTTCTGTGTATAACTGTATCAGGTCATGTCGTTAATAAATCTTTGTTCAGAAAAACGTTATTGCATCAATAACTTGTTCTGCCATTTGTTGCAGTGGTCGCACCTGCTTCTCACAACTGATGGTCCCTAGTTCGATCCTGCGGCGGGTTGAGACATTGGGTATGCCCCTCTACACCTATTGCCCCTGCTCACCCAGCAGTGAGTAGGTACTTGGGTGTTACCCGACTACTGTGGGTCGCATCATGCTGCAGAAGACCTAAGGAATCCAATGAAAATCATCTTCGCTGACTGACTGTCTTGGGTTACCCAACGTTACTAACCTTCAACGTTAATAATCCGAATAAAGCATCTCCCTCAACCTGGGTCTCAGCTTCATTCTCAGTGGTAAAAATAGTCTCTCCTCCTGGAGGGTTTGTTTTGGTAATGGCGAGGGTTTAAACCACTTGACACACATAGTAAACATTTAGTTTGGTCGATGTTGCCCTAAAATGGGTTTGATCAAATGAAGTCCTCATATCTTTAATCGATTATGTTGTTCTGTGTGAAATTATCAGCATTCCTGGTGGATGTGGGATGATTTTCTTACAATAATTATATTAAGAGGCACATTCAGGGTACTTTATAGTGAAGGGTGTTTAGGGATTAGAGAAAGTGCAAAGGTTTGCAACAAGACTAGTCCCGGAGTTAAGGGGTATATTCTAAGAGGAGAAGTTAAAGAAATCAACCTGACGAGAGTGGAGTACAGGAGAGATAGTGGGGACATGATAACTAGATACAAAATACTAAGAGAAATTGACAAAGTGGATAGGGACAGAATGTTTCAGAGATGGGACACAGCAACAAGGGGACACAGCAACAAGGGGACACAGAAACAAGGGGACACAGCAACAAGGGGACACAGCAACAAGGGGACACAGCAACAAGGGGACACAGCAACAAGGGGACACAGCAACAAGGGGACACAGCAATAAGGGGACACAGCAACAAGGGGACACAGCAACAAGGGGACACAGCAACAAGGGGACACAGCAACAAGGGGACACAGCAACAAGGGGACACAGCAACAAGGGGACACAGCAACAAGGGGACACAGCAACAAGGGGACACAGCAACAAGGGGACACAGCAATAAGGGGACACAGCAACAAGGGGACACAGCAACAAGGGGACACAGCAACAAGGGGGCACAGCAACAAGGGGACACAGCAACAAGGGGACACAGCAACAAGGGGACACAGCAACAAGGGGACACAGCAACAAGGGGTCGCAACTGAAAGTTGAAAACTCAGATGAGTCCCAGGGATGTTAAAAATATTTCTTCAACCATAGAGTTGTTAGAAAGTGGAACAATCTAGACAATGATGTAGTGGAGGCAGGATCCATACATAGCTTTAAGAAGAGCTGGGAATGGACCTAGTAGCGACCAGCGAAGAGGCGGGGCCAGGAGCTGTGAATCTACCACAAATAGGTGAGTACACACACACACACACACACACACACACACACACACACACACATACACGCGCGCGCGCGCAAAGGTTTGCGACAAGGTTAGTTCCAGAACTAAGGGGAATGTCCTATGAAGAAAAGTTAAGGGAAATCGGCGTGACGACACTGGAGGACAGGAGGGTCAGGGGAGACATGATAACGACATATAAAATACTGCGTGGAATGGACAAAGTGGACAAAGACATGATGTTCCAGGGAGGGGACACAGAAACAAGAGGTCACAATTGGAAGTTGAAGACTCAGATGAGTCAGAGGGATGTTAGGAAGTATTTCTTCAGTCATTGAATTGTCAGGCAGTGGAATAGCCTAGAAAGTGACGTAGTGGAGGATGGAACCATACATAGTTTTAAGACGAGGTTTGATAAAGCTCATGGAGCAGGGAGAGAGAGGACCCAGTAGCAACCAGAGGCGGGGCCAGGAGCTAAGACTCGACCCCTGCAACCACAAATAGGTGAGTACACACACACACACACACACACACACACACACACACACACACACACACATATGCACATACAACAGGCCTAGTGTCTAATCGACATGTGCCTAAGACCAAATGGTAACTAACTAACACACACACACAAATTAGATTGACTGGAAAAGCTGCTGTGGCTGTGAGAAAAGAGGACTGTGTCAGAGTGTCCTCAGACACAGACAAGACACAGTAGTGTCTTCTGTGGAACTTTCCTCTTAGAAGTTCCGTAGCCCAGCGGTAAAGTGCTGCAACTGTCAATCTCGGGACCAAGGTTCGAGTACTTCGTCCACGTTTTTGTTTACTCATTTAGAGTCATTCATTACGACTTGAATCGAGTTCATTATATATATGTATATACGAATATATAAATATATAAATACACATATGTATATATGAATAAACAGAAGAATGGACGCGGCTTGAACCGTCGTCTTGGAACGTAAGAAATATTGTATAGAAATTAAATAAAAAAAATATAGTGAAAATGTGTTTATATTCCTCAGCAATAATACGTCTCTCACAAGTCTCTCAAATATTGTTGACTTAAGTTGTTTTGATAATCAGTAACTCAGTGCAAAAAGGAAAGTGATAAAAAACTCTCTGAGAATATCATTAGCGGTGTTTGCTCAGTTCATTACGAGAATGATGATTCCTGTGTGACATGAGAGAGAATTTCTCTGCTCTTGAGGGGAAACTGCAACACAATACATCAGTGTTACTCAGGAGTCTATAACACCTTCATCATCCTGGCAACATACATCCTCGTGTTGACTGGATTAATGTTAAAGAATTACCTCCTTGTTATAGCATTGTTCATTATAATATCGAAGTGTTATCCTCTCTTATTAAGCATTATTTGCAATCAAACCATACCATGGGTGGGTGGGGTTAGAACCCGCGAGCAGAGAGTCACAAAACTCCAGACCGACGCGTTAGCCACAGGACCAGCCACAACCCTCACCCCTGGGATGGGTTGTCTGCAATCGTATCATTACGATTTCGCGAGTAATTATTTGCAATAGTTGCTTTCTTAACAATGTTCTGCAACTTATACCCCTCAAGGAAGGTTCCTTGATGTTGGTGAGGGGCTCTTGATTTAGGGAATTGGATCTGTGCTCCAGTTCCCCGAATTAAGCCTGAATGCCTTCCACATCCACCCCCCAGGCGCTGTATAATCCTCCGGGTTTAGCGCTTCCCCCTTGATTATAATAATAATAATCTGCAACTTATAAGCTGAATAATTTACTCCCCCCCCTCAATTTTTTTCATGACCAAAATAGAAAGGTTTATCATATAAAAACTTATTTTGTACTTTTCCAAAAAATATATGACAGAAATATCATTAACCTACATGAACTTTAAAAAACTTTGGTAAGTTTATTACTATCTATTGAAAATCAAATGTATTTTCTCTAGTTGGTTATCTATAATTCACTGACTGTTTTATTAAGTTACTATTTTCACAAGTTTGTTAACTATTCTCTTCAGCGTAAATTGTTTCTGTCTTTATGTAGTGTTTACCATCACTGTCTTGGTGAAACCTGTCACTCTTCAGTGAACCATCACTGTCTTGGTGAAACCTGTCACTCTTCAGTGAACCATCACTGTCTTGGTGAAACCTGTCACTCTTCAGTGAACCATCACTGTCTTGGTGAAACCTGTCACTCTTCAGTGAACCATCACTGTCTTGGTGAAACCTGTCACTCTTCAGTGAACCATCACTGTCTTGGTGAAACCTGTCACTCTTCAGTGACGCAGCATAGTACTGGGTCGAGTGTTCCTTGCTGGTCTGGTCCACTGCTAGACGGGGTTGACTGACCCACCATGGTCTGGTCCACTACTAGATGGGGTTGACTGACCCACCATGGTCTGGTCCACTACTAGATGGGGTTGACTGACCCACCATGGTCTGGTCCACTACTAGATGGGGTTGACTGACCCACCATGGTCTGGTCCACTACTAGATGGGGTTGACTGACCCACCATGGTCTGGTCCACTGCTAGACGGGGTTGACTGACCCACCATGGTCTGGTCCACTGCTAGACGGGGTTGACTGACCCACCATGGTCTGGTCCACTGCTAGACAGGGTTGACTGACCCACCATGGTCTGGTCCACTGCTAGACGGGGTTGACTGACCCACCATGGTCTGGTCCACTGCTAGACAGGGTTGACTGACCCACCATGGTCTGGTCCACTGCTAGACAGGGTTGACTGACCCACCATGGTCTGGTCCACTGCTAGACAGGGTTGACTGACCCACCATGGTCTGGTCCACTGCTAGACAGGGTTGACTGACCCACCATGGTCCAGGCCATCAGTCATCATGTCGTATAATTCTTCCATTTATGGAGACTGAACATGAGAGTCAACTTACCAGTTAATAATTCCTCAGAGGAGAATAACAAGTGTCTTTATGCAAGCACCTCATTTTCCTCACCTTACATTCTTCATTTACTCACCATCATTACCTTCCTCATCTTCCTCACCCTCCTCCCCTTCCTCATCTTCCTCATCGTGTTCCTATACATTAGCATATTTTTCTCATTCTTGTTACGTCTGAAGACGTATTTATGTACACACGAAAATGTTCAGCTTTTTCTATTTTTATTGCTGCGGTTTAAACATAATTGTAGTTATGAATTTTAAGTGATTCTTACACACACACACACACACACACACACACACACACACACACACATATGTATATATATATATATATATATATATATATATATATATATATATATATATATATATATATATATATATATATATATATATATATATATATATATATATATATATATATATATATATATATATATATATATATACATATGCTGATGACACTGTGCTCTTGGGAGATTCTGAAGAGAAGTTGCAGAGATTGGTGGATGAATTTGGTAGGGTGTGCAAAAGAAGAAAATTAAAGGTGAATACAGGAAAGAGTAAGGTTATGAGGATAACAAAAATATTAGGTGATGAAAGATTGAATATCAGATTGGAGGGAGAGAGTATGGAGGAGGTGAACGTATTCAGATATTTGGGAGTGGACGTGTCAGCGGATGGGTCTATGAAAGATGAGGTGAATCATAGAATTGATGAGGGGAAAAGAGTGAGTGGTGCACTTAGGAGTCTGTGGAGACAAAGAACTTTGTCCTTGGAGGCAAAGAGGGGAATGTATGAGAGTATAGTTTTACCAACGCTCTTATATGGGTGTGAAGCATGGGTGATGAATGTTGCAGCGAGGAGAAGGCTGGAGGCAGTGGAGATGTCATGTCTGAGGGCAATGTGTGGTGTGAATATAATGCAGAGAATTCGTAGTTTGGAAGTTAGGAGGAGGTGCGGGATTACCAAAACTGTTGTCCAGAGGGCTGAGGAAGGGTTGTTGAGGTGGTTCGGAAATGTAGAGAGAATGGAGCGAAACAGAATGACTTCAAGAGTGTATCAGTCTGTAGTGGAAGGAAGGCGGGGTAGGGGTCGGCCTAGGAAAGGTTGGAGAGAGGGGGTAAAGGAGGTTTTGTGTGCGAGGGGCTTGGACTTCCAGCAGGCATGCGTGAGCGTGTTTGATAGGAGTGAATGGAGACAAATGGTTTTTAATACTTGACGTGCTGTTGGAGTGTGAGAAAAGTAACATTTATGAAGTGGTTCAGGGAAACCGGCAGGCCGGACTTGAGTCCTGGAGATGGGAAGTACAGTGCCTGCACTCTGAAGGAGGGGTGTTAATGTTGCAGTTTAAAAACTGTAGTGTAAAGCACCCTTCTGGCAAGACAGTGATGGAGTGAATGATGGTGAAAGTTTTTCTTTTTCGGGCCACCCTGCCTTGGTGGGAATCGGCCAGTGTGATAATAAATATATATATATATATATATATATATATATATATATATATATATATATATATATATATATATATATATATATATATATATATATATATATATATATATATATATATATATAAGGTACTGGAGTGGGCATGGGTGGCGAGTGAGGTCCCCCAAGGATCAGTCCTTGGGGCCCCTGCTGTTTCTGATATACGAAAAGGCTTACCAGAGAACATTGATTCATATGAATCACAATTTGTTGATGTGATTTCCACGAGGATGACAACAACCGGAGATGACAGTGAATGACTCCAAAATCACTTGAAATAAATACAGAGACGGCCAGTGTTAACCACTGCAAAATAATTACACAGAGGAAGACGGTGCAGACAACATGCCAGGAGGAAGGTCAAGGTGTCAACATTGCTTCAAGTTTATCACTACAAGTACATTAGAGACACTATAACTTCAGCCAAATATGTATGGACCAGTATGGACCAGACATTACCAGTATGGACCAGACATCACCAGTATGGACCAGGCATCACCAGTATGGGCCAGGCATTACCAGTATGGACCAAGCATCACCAGTATGGACCAGACATCACCAGTATGGACCAGGCATCACCAGTATGGACCAGACATCACCAGTATGGACCAGGCATCACCAGTATGGACCAGACATCACCAGTATGGACCAGGCATCACCAGTATGGGCCAGGCATTACCAGTATGGACCAGGCATCACCAGTATGGACCAGGCATCACCAGTGTGGGCCAGGCGTCACCAGTATGGGCCAGGCATCACCAGTATGGACCAAGCATCACCAGTATGAGCCAGGCATCACCAGTATGGGCCAAGCATCACCAGTATGGGCCAGGCATCACCAGTATAGGCCAGGCATCACCAGTATGGGCCAGGCGTCACAAATATGGACAAGGCATCACCATTATGGGACAGGCATCACCAGTATGGGCCAGGCATCACCAGTATGGGCCAAGCATCACCAGTATGGGCCAGGCATCACCAGTATGAGCCAAGCATCACCAGTATGGGCCAGGCACCACCAGTTTGGGCCAGGCATCACCAGTATGGACCAGGCATCACCAGTATGGACCAGGCATCACTATCATGTGGGAGTTCGATACGTGGATTAGGGTAGAAATACTCACGTAGGCTGTTATTACGTATAATCGTAGATATGTGGAGAGAACCCGCAGCCGTTACCTGTCTCCTTGGTTACACTCGTGAAACTGACTAGCCGGCTGGCCAGTACCCCGTAGTGGGTCTTTTGAAAATAGTGTCAGCTCAGCACAGACCGTGACTCAAGACGGTTGGTCGTTGAGTCAACGGACAGGTTACTGGCTCAGATTGCCTTGAGTGCTCAACCTATCCCTGCAATGCCTGCTAGTTCGAGTAGTAGTTTCTCCACAGGGGACGCCTTGTCGGAAAACAATTACTTGCAACTAGTAATGCCATCTCTTGTTGATGTCACATGCCGTCTGCAGAAAGACGTTTCTGTTGCAGCTACTGCTCTCACTAGAGTGTCTGTAGTTGTTCCTAGTGTTCCAGATGGTGATAACGTCCTAGTTGACAGTGATTCCTGCAAAGTAAAAGGTCTATTTGTTGAACCATCCTTACATGTTGTAAGAGATAGTAAGATCCATTTCTACCTGGCCAACACTTTGGGTCACAGTGTTCGCCTTAGAGCAAATACCAATCTTGTTGACCTTGTTCACTATCCTTACCCTGTTCAGGTAGAGGATGAGTTGTCACCTGACCAGTGGGTCGGTGCTATTTCTGCCGGGGAGACCTCATCCACCTCACTGGATCAATCTGTTCCACCAGTTGAGGAGAAAGACTTAGCTCCCACTGACTTCCCAGATGAAGTCAAGCGTTTGTTGACTCTGTTGAACAAACGTCGTAAAGCCATTGCTTTACCAGGTGAGAAGATGGGTATAACGAACTTATTGTCCCATCGTATTCCACTTGAACCTGGTACTAGACCTATCTACATACCTGCGTACAGAATGCCTCATTCACAAGTTGCTGTCGCAGAAGAATTGATCAATCAAATGCTTGATGATGGAGTTATTGCACCTAGCAATTCACCTTGGAATGCACCCTTGATACTAGTACCTAAGAAGGATGGTACTTGGCGTCCAGTAATTGACTTTAGGAAGTTAAACGCAAAAACCATTCCAGATCGCTTTCCACTCCCTGTACTGGGTGATCTTTTACGTAATATCGGAGATAACAAAGTCTTTTCAACCCTAGATTTGTTACAAGGGTTTTGGCAAGTCCCTCTTCACGAGGACAGCCAAGAACTAACTGCATTCTCCACTCCTACAGGTCATTATCACTTCCTCCGTATGGCATTTGGATTACGATCTTCCCCTATCACGTTCTCAAGGCTCATGACTAATATCTTTAGAGGTCTCATAGGTAATGCACTTATGGTGTACTTAGATGACGTAATCGTCATGTCTAAAGACGTGGATACACACTTGAAAAGACTTGATGTAGTACTTGGTAAGCTTGAAGAAGCCAATTTAAAGATCAAACTGTCAAAATGTCAATTTTTCAGATCAGAAATTAAGTTTCTTGGTCACGTAGTCACTCCTAGAGGGGTTACGACTGACCAAAGTAAAGTAACTGCAGTACTAAATTTTCCAACTCCCAAAACTGCTGATGCCGTAAGATCCTTTGTGGGCTTAGCAGGTTTTTATAGATCTTTCATTGCCAATTTTTCTTCCATAGCTGCTCCTCTAACTGAGTTGCTTAAGAAAGATGCTCCTTTTGTTTGGACCTTCCGTCAAGAAAGAGCATTCCAAAATCTAAAAGAAAAGCTAACTTCTGCTCCAATTTTGAAATTTCCAGATTTTTCTAAGCCTTTCTATCTGACAACTGATGCTAGTTCAATTGGCATAGGTGCCGTACTAGCTCAGAAGACCGATGGCAAGTACAACGCAGTTGCATTTGCTAGCCGAGTCCTTACGAAGGCTGAACGTAATTATACAGTAACTGAGCAAGAAGCTTTAGCAATAGTATGGTCTTTAAAGCACTTCCGAGACATTATTTATCAGTACTCTGTTCATGTCTTGACAGATCATGCTCCACTGATACCCTTATTCCAGAACAAACAACCTACTGGAAGGTTAGCTAGATGGACCTTGACTATCCAAGAGTTCAATCCCACCTTTGAGCATTTACCTGGCAAGTCAAATGTAGTCGCAGATGCCTTATCGCGACATGTTAGTATAGTAACTGCAGACCCTCCATTTAGTGCTGAAGATGTAAAGAATGCTCAACGAACAGATCCCATGTGGTCTGGTGTGATTCGATTCCTGCTCCAGGAAGATCTTATTCTGACTGTGAAGCCACCAGCTCCCATCAGTGACTTTCTCATGAACCAAGAATTACTGTATCGAACAGCCGAGTTGGGTACTCCTAGCAGAAGAGTATACCAGTTAGTAATTCCACAGTCACTAGTGAATGTAGCCTTACAGCTAGTTCACGATGTACCAGGTGTTGCACACCCTGGTATGGATCGTTCAGTAAAACAAGCCAGATTGAAATACTTTTGGCCTCGTATGGCAACTGATATTTCTGAGTATGTTAAGAAATGTAGTGTCTGCATGCAACATAAAGGCAATGCTAATGGTCCTAATCCAATCCAAGTGTATCCAACTACTAGCGAACCTTGGGAAAGAGTTGCGCTAGATTTGTTAACTAATTTCCAATGTTCCCTCCAAGGTAACAAACATCTGTGTGTTATGGTAGACCATATCACCAGATATTGCGAGTTAGTTCCTATTGCAGATAAGACTGCTGAGACAGTAGCTAAAGCGTTTAAAGAACGCATTATCTGCAGGCATACCACCCCTAAGTCCCTAGTAACAGATAATGGAGGTGAATTCTGTAATGAAATTCTTGAAAATTTGTGTACCTTGTACAAGATCACTAAATCTACCATTGTTCCTCATCATCCTGCCAGCAATGGGTTAGCGGAACGAACCAATAAGAAAGTACTTGATGTCTTGAGAGCCACTATCAATCCCAATAGTGAAACTTGGGATGAAGTTATACCTGATGTGCAGTGTGCTATAAATTCTGCTTATAATGTTTCTATAGGTGACACTCCACATTATGCATTGTATGGTGTAGATAAACGTTTGCCTTATGAGTTGTTATATTCTAATCCGAAACCAAATTACAACCCTGATGATTTCGTAGCAACTCGTACCAGCTTAGCTCAAAGTGTTTTTAGAAGAATCCGTGAAACACTTCATAAATCAACAGCTGAATTTACAAGAGTCGCAAATACTCGAGTAAAGCCATCCAAAATCAAAGTAGGTTCGAGAGTTATGCTGACTAACTTTAACAAAACGTCTGCAATGCCAAAGCTTGATCAAAAGTTTGTTGGTCCTTATCGCGTAGTTGAACATATCACTGGTAATAAGTATAAGGTTAGAGAGATTAGTACTGGTCAGTATAAAGAATCGCATTTGGATCATATGAAGTTAGTATGTGATGATAATGATGTTCCAACCCAGACTAATGTGACAGACTCTGACAATCCTCCTGATCCTGTACTCTCTTCCTCTGATACTCAGTCAGATGATCAACCTGAATGTCGTTATTCCCTACGTACACGACAGGTATTGAGAAATCCTCAAGTATCATTTGTAACTTCCAATTCAGATTTGCCTCAAATACAGCATGAGTTAGCCAATGCTACAGAGTTTGATCCTCCCAGAGATGACACCCATTCTGCATATGCCAATCTTACCCTAGCAGAGTTGGGGTTAAATGTAAATAACCTGTATAGATGAATAATTACAGTATCAACTTATCAGTATTCAAGAATTTTTTTTTTGTGTTCGTGTTCTCTCCGCATTCTGAGAGTTAACAGTCTAGATTTGCGTGCACCGAATCTGCCTTTCTGTTAAACACTCTTTCTTTGTATATATTCCTCCCTCAGAATCCGTAGATCACATGAATACAGATCGATCGATCAAAATTTTTGTTTTTATCACTTGTAATCTCAATGTTGAGTTCGTTGTTCATTTGTTGAGTTTTAAGTTGTACTATAGTATACCTTGTATTACATTACAGTTTCAGTTACGTAAGCTTTCATTCCAATGTTCTACTTATGTATCTATAATGTTTCATGTTGTGTACTTTGACATTGTATAGAATCAGCCCAAGCCGTATACCTGCCATCTCTAGTTTGTATTAGTTGTATGTCGGGACGACATACGTTAGCGTCGCCGAGCTCTCAGTAGTAGTAACCAGTTACCAGTAACCAGTTACCAGTAACCTGTCCGTTGACTCAACGACCAACCGTCTTGAGTGACGGTCTGTGCTGAGCTGACACTATTTTCAAAAGACCCACTACGGGGTACTGGCCAGCCGGCTAGTCAGTTTTACGAGAGTAACCAAGGAGACAGGTAACAGCTGCGGGTTCTCTCCACATATCTACGATTATACGTAATAACAGCCTACGTGAGTATTTCTACCCTAATCCACGTATCGAACTCCCACATGATATCACCAGTATGGACCAAGCATCACCAGTATGGGCCAAGCATCACCAATATGGGCCAGGCATCACCAGTATGGGCCAGGCATCACCAGTATGGACCAAGCATCACCAATATGGGCCAGGCATCACCAGTATGGACCAGGCATCACCAATATGGGCCAGGCATCACCAATATGGGCCAAGCATCACCAGTATGGACCAGGCATCACCAGTATGGACCAGGCATCACCAGTATGGACCAGGCATCACCACTATGGGCCAGGCATCACCAGTATGGGCCAGGCATCACCAGTATGGACCAGGCATCACCAATATGGGCCAGGCATCACCAGTATGGGCCAAGCATCACCAGTATGGACCAGGCATCACCAATATGGGCCAGGCATCACCAGTATGGTCCTGGGATCACCAGTATGGGCCAAGCATCACCAGTATGAACCAGGCATCACCAGTATGAACCAGGCATCACCAGTATGGTCCTGGCATCACCAGTATGGGCCAGGCATCACCAGTATGAACCAGGCATTACCAGTATGAACCAGGCATCACCAGTATGGTCCTGGCATCACCAGTATGAACCAGGCATCACCAGTATGAACCAGGCATCACCAGTATGAACCAGGCATCACCAGTACGAACCAGGCATCACCAGTATGAACCAGGCATCAACCAGTATGAACCAGGCATCACCAGTATGAACCAGGCATCACCAGTATGAACCAGGCATCACCAGTATGAACCAGGCATCACCAGTATGAACCAGGCATCACCAGTATGGTCCTGGCTTCACCAGTATGGTCCTGGCATCACCAGTATGGTCCTGACATCACCAGTATTGTCCTGGCATCACCAGTATGGTCCTGGCATCACCAGTATGGTCCTGACATCACCAGTATGGTCCTGACATCACCAGTATGGTCCTGGCATCACCAGTATGGTCCTGACATCACCAGTATGGTTTTGGCATCACCAGTATGGTCCTGACATCACCAGTATGGTCCTGACTTCACCAGTATGGTCCTGACATCACCAGTATGGTCCTGGCATCACCAGTATGGTCCTGACATCACCAGTATGGTCCTGGCATCACCAGTATGGTCCTGACATCACCAGTATGGTCCTGGCATCACCAGTATGGTCCTGGCATCACCAGTATGGTCCTGACATCACCAGTATGGTTCTGGCATCACCAGTATGGTCCTGACATCACCAGTATGGTCCTGGCATCACCAGTATGGTCCTGGCATCACCAGTATGGTCCTGGCATCACCAGTATGGTCCTGGCATCACCAGTATGGTCCTGACATCACCAGTATGAACCAGGCATCACCAGTATGGTCCTGGCATCACCAGTATGGTCCTGACATCACCAGTATGGTCCTGATATCAACAGTATGGTCCTGGCATCACCAGTATGGTCCTGACATCACCAGTATGGTCCTGGCATCACCAGTATGGTTCTGGCATCACCAGTATGGTCCTGACATCACCAGTATGGTCCTGGCATCACCAGTATGGTCCTGACATCACCAGTATGGTCCTGGCATCACCAGTATGGTCCTGGCATCACCAGTATGGTCCTGGCATCACCAGTATGGTCCTGGCATCACCAGTATGGTCCTGACATCACCAGTATGAACCAGGCATCACCAGTATGAACCAGGCATCACCAGTATGGTCCTGGCATCACCAGTATGGGCCTGGCATCACCAGTATGGTCCTGACATCACCAGTATGAACCAGGCATCACCAGTATGGTCCTGACATCACCAGTATGGTCCTGGCATCACCAGTATGGTCCTGGCATCACCAGTATGGTCCTGACATCACCAGTATGGTCCTGGCATCACCAGTATGGTCCTGGCATCACCAGTATGATCCTGACATCACCAGTATGGTCCTGACATCACCAGTATGGTCCTGGCATCACCAGTATGGTCCTGACATCACCAGTATGGTCCTGACATCACCAGTATGGTCCTGACATCACCAGTATGGTCCTGGCATCACCAGTATGGTCCTGGCATCACCAGTACGGTCCTGACATCACCAGTATGGTCCTGACATCACCAGTATGGTCCTGGCATCACCAGTATGGTCCTGGCATCACCAGTATAGTCCTGACATCACCAGTATGGCCCTGACATCACCAGTATGGTCCTGACATCACCAGTATGGTCCTGACATCACCAGTATGGTCCTGACATCACCAGTATGGTCCTGGCATCACCAGTATGGTCCTGGCATCACCAGTATGGTCCTGACATCACCAGTATGGTCCTGACATCACCAGTATGGTCCTGACATCACCAGTATGGTCCTGGCATCACCAGTATGGTCCTGACATCACCAGTATGGTCCTGGCATCACCAGTATGGTCCTGACATCACCAGTATGGTCCTGGCATCACCAGTATGGTCCTGGCATCACCAGTATGGTCCTGACATCACCAGTATGGTCCTGGCATCACCAGTATGGTCCTGACATCACCAGTATGGTCCTGGCATCACCAGTATGGTCCTGGCATCACCAGTATGGTCCTGGCATCACCAGTATGGTCCTGGCATCACCAGTATGGTCCTGACATCACCAGTATGAACCAGGCATCACCAGTATGGTCCTGGCATCACCAGTATGGTCCTGACATCACCAGTATGGTCCTGACATCACCAGTATGGTCCTGGCATCACCAGTATGGTCCTGACATCACCAGTATGGTCCTGGCATCACCAGTATGGTACTGGCATCACCAGTATGGTCCTGACATCACCAGTATGGTCCTGGCATCACCAGTATGGTCCTGACATCACCAGTATGGTCCTGGCATCACCAGTATGGTCCTGGCATCACCAGTATGGTCCTGGCATCACCAGTATGGTCCTGGCATCACCAGTATGGTCCTGACATCACCAGTATGGTCCTGACATCACCAGTATGGTCCTGGCATCACCAGTATGGTCCTGGCATCACCAGTATAGTCCTGACATCACCAGTATGGCCCTGACATCACCAGTATGGTCCTGACATCACCAGTATGGTCCTGACATCACCAGTATGGTCCTGACATCACCAGTATGGTCCTGGCATCACCAGTATGGTCCTGGCATCACCAGTATGGTCCTGACATCACCAGTATGGTCCTGGCATCACCAGTATGGTCCTGGCATCACCAGTATGGTCCTGGCATCACCAGTATGGTCCTGGCATCACCAGTATGGTCCTGACATCACCAGTATGAACCAGGCATCACCAGTATGAACCAGGCATCACCAGTATGGTCCTGGCATCACCAGTATGGTCCTGGCATCACCAGTATGGTCCTGACATCACCAGTATGAACCAGGCATCACCAGTATGGTCCTGACATCACCAGTATGGTCCTGGCATCACCAGTATGGTCCTGGCATCACCAGTATGGTCCTGACATCACCAGTATGGTCCTGGCATCACCAGTATGGTCCTGGCATCACCAGTATGGTCCTGACATCACCAGTATGAACCAGGCATCACCAGTATGAACCAGGCATCACCAGTATGGTCCTGGCATCACCAGTATGGTCCTGACATCACCAGTATGGTCCTGGCATCACCAGTATGAACCAGGCATCACCAGTATGGTCCTGACATCACCAGTATGGTCCTGGCATCACCAGTATGAACCAGGCATCACCAGTATGGTCCTGGCATCACCAGTATGAACCAGGCATCACCAGTATGGTCCTGGCATCTTATCAAACACATAAAGAGCTGAAAGATGAGTTATCAGGAAGACTAGTCACTAATCTGAAGATGTCTGAGATGTGAGGAAAAGCTTGAAGAGCTAAACCCGGCGACATTGGAAAACAGAAGGACCAGGGGTGACGTGAATCATCATATACAAAATTCTGAGGTTTGATCTGAGGAGGGTGAGGGCAGAGCGGACAGGACGAGGCTGTTTGAGAGGCGGATCTCAGGTACACGATGTAACAACTGGAAGTGAGACATATAGATGTGTTACAGGGATGTTAGGAAATATTCCTTTAGCTTTATTACGTAGAGGATGTGGAACAACCTTGAGAGGATCCATACATGGTTTTAAGAGTAGGTATGATAAGGCTCAGGCAGTCAGGAGTGAGCCCTGTAGCCCGAGAGGTGTGGCCAGGAGCTAAGACACGACTCCTGCAGAGTACAAATAGGTGAATACACATTACATCTCTCTATATATATATATCTCTCTCTCTCTCTCTCTCTCTCTCGAAATTACTTATCTCTAGATCAACAAAGTTTTCCTTAACAAGGCTTTTAAAACGTACAAGGTACTAGCGGGCGATGCCATTAGATTGATTATACCAAACTTTTACGAAGGTTTCTTAGGTCTTCTGGCCTGGCTGGCGAGTGAGGCAGGGTGAAGGTGGCAGGGTTGAAGGTGGCAGGGGTGGCAGGGTCATGGCTTTCCTCGGGTGCAGGGGTCGAAGCCCCTGACACACCAGGTTAAACTTGCTTTAATTACATCGTAAATTACTCTAGAAAACACTGAAGATTAGGAGTGCCAAGCTTTAAAAAGCTAACTGCAAGCTGCAGTGTAATACAGACTGAAGCAAGAGCAAGAAAGCCACTGTGCGTTTCACTTTTACTCACCTCTTCTTGAAGGACGCGAGTATTACCTCAGCTCTCCCTGGGTTATCTGGAAGACGCGAGTATTATCTCAGCTCTCCTTGGGTTATCTGGAAGACGCGAGTATTATCTCAGCTCTCCCTGGGTTATCTGGAAGACGCGAGTATTATCTCAGCTCTCTTTGGGTTATCTGGAAGACGCGAGTATTATCTCAGCTCTCCCTGGGTTATCTGGAAGACGCGAGTATTATCTCAGCTCTCCCTGGGTTATCTGGAAGACGCGAGTATTATCTCAGCTCTCCCTGGGTTATCTGGAAGACGCGAGTATTATCTCAGCTCTCCCTTGGGGTTATCTGGAAGACGCGAGTATTATCTCAGCTCTCCCTTGGGGTTATCTGGAAGACGCGTGTATTATCTCAGCTCTCCCTGGGTTATCTGGAAGACGCGAGTATTATCTCAGCTCTCCCTTGGGGTTATCTGGAAGACGCGAGTATTATCTCAGCTCTCCCTTGGGGTTATCTGGAAGACGCGTGTATTATCTCAGCTCTCCCTGGGTTATCTGGAAGACGCGAGTATTATCTCAGCTCTCCCTTGGGGTTACCTGGAAGACGCGAGTATTATCTCAGCTCTCCCTTGGGGTTACCTGGAAGACGCGAGTATTATCTCAGCTCTCCCTTGGGGTTACCTGGAAGACGCTAGTATTATCTCAGCTCTCCCTGGGTTATCTGGAAGACGCGAGTATTATCTCAGCTCTCCCTGGGTTATCTGGAAGACGCGAGTATTATCTCAGCTCTCCTTGGGTTATCTGGAAGACGCGAGTATTATCTCAACTCTCCCTGGGTTATCTGGAAGACGCGAGTATTATCTCAGCTCTCCCTGGGTTATCTGGAAGACGCGAGTATTATCTCAGCTCTCCCTGGGTTATCTGGAAGACGCGAGTATTATCTCAGCTCTCCCTTGGGTTATCTGGAAGACGCGAGTATTATCTCAGCTCTCATTGGGTTATCTGGAAGACGCGAGTATTATCTCAGCTCTCCCTGGGTTATCTGGAAGACGCGAGTATTATCTCAGCTCTCCCTGGGTTATCTGGAAGACGCGAGTATTATCTCAGCTCTCCCTGGGTTATCTGGAAGACGCGAGTATTATCTCAGCTCTCATTGGGTTATCTGGAAGACGCGAGTATTATCTCAGCTCTCCCTGGGTTATCTGGAAGACGCGAGTATTATCTCAGCTCTCCCTTGGGTTATCTGGAAGACGCGAGTATTATCTCAGCTCTCCCTGGGTTATCTGGAAGACGCGAGTATTATCTCAGCTCTCCCTGGGTTATCTGGAAGACGCGAGTATTATCTCAGCTCTCCCTTGGGTTATCTGGAAGACGCGAGTATTATCTCAGCTCTCCCTGGGTTATCTGGAAGACGCGAGTATTATCTCAGCTCTCCCTGGGTTATCTGGAAGACGCGAGTATTATCTCAGCTCTCCCTGGGTTATCTGGAAGACGCGAGTATTATCTCAGCTCTCCCTGGGTTATCTGGAAGACGCGAGTATTATCTCAGCTCTCCCTGGGTTATATGGAAGACGCGAGTATTATCTCAGCTCTCCCTGGGTTATCTGGAAGACGCGAGTATTATCTCAGCTCTCCCTGGGTTATCTGGAAGACGCGAGTATTATCTCAGCTCTCCCTGGGTTATCTGGAAGACGCGAGTATTATCTCAGCTCTCCCTGGGTTATCTGGAAGATGCGAGTATTATCTCAGCTCTCCCTGGGTTATCTGGAAGACGCGAGTATTATCTCAGCTCTCCCTGGGTTATCTGGAAGACGCGAGTATTATCTCAGCTCTCCCTTGGGGTTATCTGGAAGACGCGAGTATTATCTCAGCTCTCCCTTGGGGTTATCTGGAAGACGCGAGTATTATCTCAGCTCTCCCTGGGTTATCTGGAAGACGCGAGTATTATCTCAGCTCTCCCTGGGTTATCTGGAAGACGCGAGTATTATCTCAGCTCTCCCTGGGTTATCTGGAAGACGCGAGTATTATCTCAGCTCTCCCTGGGTTATCTGGAAGACGCGAGTATTATCTCAGCTCTCCCTGGGTTATCTGGAAGACGCGAGTATTATCTCAGCTCTCCCTGGGTTATCTGGAAGACGCGAGTATTATCTCAGCTCTCCCTGGGTTATCTGGAAGACGCGAGTATTATCTCAGCTCTCCCTGGGTTATCTGGAAGACGCGAGTATTATCTCAGCTCTCCCTGGGTTATCTGGAAGACGCGAGTATTATCTCAGCTCTCCCTGGGTTATCTGGAAGACGCGAGTATTATCTCAGCTCTCCCTGGGTTATCTGGAAGACGCGAGTATTATCTCAGCTCTCCCTGGGTTATCTGGAAGACGCGAGTATTATCTCAGCTCTCCCTAGGTTATCTGGAAGACGCGAGTATTATCTCAGCTCTCCCTTGGGTTATCTGGAAGACGCGAGTATTATCTCAGCTCTCCCTGGGTTATCTGGAAGACGCGAGTATTATCTCAGCTCTCCCTGGGTTATCTGGAAGACGCGAGTATTATCTCAGCTCTCCCTGGGTTATCTGGAAGACGCGAGTATTATCTCAGCTCTCCCTGGGTTATCTGCAAGAAGCGAGTATTATCTCAGCTCTCCCTGGGTTATCTGGAAGACGCGAGTATTATCTCAGCTCTCCCTGGGTTATCTGGAAGACGCGAGTATTATCTCAGCTCTCCCTGGGTTATCTGGAAGACGCGAGTATTATCTCAGCTCTCCCTGGGTTATCTGGAAGAAGCGAGTATTATCTCAGCTCTCCCTGGGTTATCTGGAAGACGCGAGTATTATCTCAGCTCTCCCTGGGTTACCTGGAAGACGCGAGTATTATCTCAGCTCTCCCTGGGTTATCTGGAAGACGCGAGTATTATCTCAGCTCTCCCTGGGTTATCTGGAAGACGCGAGTATTATCTCAGCTCTCCCTGGGTTATCTGGAAGACGCGAGTATTATCTCAGCTCTCCCTGGGTTATCTGGAAGACGCGAGTATTATCTCAGCTCTCCCTGGGTTATCTGGAAGACGCGAGTATTATCTCACCTCTCCCTGGGTTATCTGGAAGACGCGAGTATTATCTCAGCTCTCCCTGGGTTATCTGGAAGATGCGAGTATTATCTCAGCTCTCCCTGGGTTATCTGGAAGACGCGAGTATTATCTCAGCTCTCCCTGGGTTATCTGGAAGACGTGAGTATTATCTCAGCTCTCCCTTGGGTTATCTGGAAGACGCGAGTATTATCTCAGCTCTCCCTGGGTTATCTGGAAGACGTGAGTATTATCTCAGCTCTCCCTGGGTTATCTGGAAGACGCGAGTATTATCTCAGCTCTCCCTGGGTTATCTGGAAGACGTGAGTATTATCTCAGCTCTCCCTTGGGGTTATCTGGAAGACGAGAGTATTATCTCAGCTCTCCCTGGGTTATCTGGAAGACGCGAGTATTATCTCAGCTCTCCCTTGGGGTTATCTGGAAGACGAGAGTATTATCTCAGCTCTCCCTGGGTTATCTGGAAGACGCGAGTATTATCTCAGCTCTCCCTGGGTTATCTGGAAGACGTGAGTATTATCTCAGCTCTCCCTGGGTTATCTGGAAGACGCGAGTATTATCTCAGCTCTCCCTGGGTTATCTGGAAGACGCGAGTATTATCTCAGCTCTCCCTTGGGTTATCTGGAAGACGCGAGTATTATCTCAGCTCTCCCTGGGTTATCTGGAAGACGCGAGTATTATCTCAGCTCTCCCTGGGTTATCTGGAAGACGCGAGTATTATCTCAGCTCTCCCTGGGTTATCTGGAAGACGCGAGTATTATCTCAGCTCTCCCTTGGGTTATCTGGAAGACGCGAGTATTATCTCAGCTCTCCCTGGGTTATCTGGAAGACGCGAGTATTATCTCAGCTCTCCCTGGGTTATCTGGAAGACGCGAGTATTATCTCAGCTCTCCCTTGGGTTATCTGGAAGACGCGAGTATTATCTCAGCTCTCCCTGGGTTATCTGGAAGACGCGAGTATTATCTCAGCTCTCCCTGGGTTATCTGGAAGACGCGAGTATTATCTCAGCTCTCCCTGGGTTATCTGGAAGACGCGAGTATTATCTCAGCTCTCCCTTGGGTTATCTGGAAGACGCGAGTATTATCTCAGCTCTCCCTGGGTTATCTGGAAGACGCGAGTATTATCTCAGCTCTCCCTGGGTTATCTGGAAGACGCGAGTATTATCTCAGATCTCCCTGGGTTATCTGGAAGACGCGAGTATTATCTCAGCTCTCCCTGGGTTATCTGGAAGACGCGAGTATTATCTCAGCTCTCCCTGGGTTATCTGGAAGACGCGAGTATTATCTCAGCTCTCCCTGGGTTATCTGGAAGACGCGAGTATTATCTCAGCTCTCCCTGGGTTATCTGGAAGACGCGAGTATTATCTCAGCTCTCCCTGGGTTATCTGGAAGACGCGAGTATTATCTCAGCTCTCCCTGGGTTATCTGGAAGACGCGAGTATTATCTCAGCTCTCCCTGGGTTATCTGGAAGACGCGAGTATTATCTCAGCTCTCCCTGGGTTATCTGGAAGACGCGAGTATTATCTCAGATCTCCCTGGGTTATCTGGAAGACGCGAGTATTATCTCAGCTCTCCCTGGGTTATCTGGAAGACGCGAGTATTATCTCAGCTCTCCCTGGGTTATCTGGAAGACGCGAGTATTATCTCAGCTCTCCCTGGGTTATCTGGAAGACGCGAGTATTATCTCAGCTCTCCCTGGGTTATCTGGAAGACGCGAGTATTATCTCAGCTCTCCCTGGGTTATCTGGAAGACGCGAGTATTATCTCAGCTCTCCCTGGGTTATCTGGAAGACGCGAGTATTATCTCAGCTCTCCCTTGGGTTATCTGGAAGACGCGAGTATTATCTCAGCTCTCCCTGGGTTATCTGGAAGACGCGAGTATTATCTCAGCTCTCCCTGGGTTATCTGGAAGATGCGAGTATTATCTCAGCTCTCCCTGGGTTATCTGGAAGACGCGAGTATTATCTCAGCTCTCCCTGGGTTATCTGGAAGACGCGAGTATTATCTCAGCTCTCCCTGGGTTATCTGGAAGACGCGAGTATTATCTCAGCTCTCCCTGGGTTATCTGGAAGACGCGAGTAATATCTCAGCTCTCCCTGGGTTATCTGGAAGACGCGAGTATTATCTCAGCTCTCCCTGGGTTATCTGGAAGACGCGAGTATTATCTCAGCTCTCCCTGGGTTATCTGGAAGACGCGAGTATTATCTCAGCTCTCCCTGGGTTATCTGGAAGACGCGAGTATTATCTCAGCTCTCCCTGGGTTATCTGGAAGACGCGAGTATTATCTCAGCTCTCCCTGGGTTATCTGGAAGACGCGAGTATTATCTCAGCTCTCCCTGGGTTATCTGGAAGACGCGAGTATTATCTCAGCTCTCCCTGGGTTATCTGGAAGACGCGAGTATTATCTCAGCTCTCCCTGGGTTATCTGGAAGACGCGAGTATTATCTCAGCTCTCCCTGGGTTATCTGGAAGACGCGAGTATTATCTCAGCTCTCCCTGGGTTATCTGGAAGACGCGAGTATTATCTCAGCTCTCCCTGGGTTATCTGGAAGACGCGAGTATTATCTCAGCTCTCCCTGGGTTATCTGGAAGACGCGAGTATTATCTCAGCTCTCCCTGGGTTATCTGGAAGACGCGAGTATTATCTCAGCTCTCCCTGGGTTATCTGGAAGACGCGAGTATTATCTCAGCTCTCCCTGGGTTATCTGGAAGACGCGAGTATTATCTCAGCTCTCCCTGGGTTATCTGGAAGACGCGAGTATTATCTCAGCTCTCCCTGGGTTATCTGGAAGACGCGAGTATTATCTCAGCTCTCCCTGGGTTATCTGGAAGACGCGAGTATTATCTCAGCTCTCCCTGGGTTATCTGGAAGACGCGAGTAATATCTCAGCTCTCACTGGGTTATCTGGAAGACGCGAGTATTATCTCAGCTCTCCCTTGGTTATCTGGAAGACGCGAGTATTATCTCAGCTCTCCCTGGGTTATCTGGAAGACGCGAGTATTATCTCAGCTCTCCCTGGGTTATCTGGAAGACGCGAGTATTATCTCATTATCTCAGCTCTCCCTGGGTTATCTGGAAGACGCGAGTATTATCTCAGCTCTCCCTGGGTTATCTGGAAGACGCGAGTATTATCTCAGCTCTCCCTGGGTTATCTGGAAGACGCGAGTATTATCTCAGCTCTCCCTGGGTTATCTGGAAGACGCGAGTATTATCTCAGCTCTCCCTGGGTTATATGGAAGACGCGAGTATTATCTCAGCTCTCCCTGGGTTATCTGGAAGACGCGAGTATTATCTCAGCTCTCCCTGGGTTATCTGGAAGACGCGAGTATTATCTCAGCTCTCCCTGGGTTATATGGAAGACGCGAGTATTATCTCAGCTCTCCCTGGGTTATCTGGAAGACGCGAGTATTATCTCAGCTCTCCCTGGGTTATCTGGAAGACGCGAGTATTATCTCAGCTCTTCCTGGGTTATCTGGAAGACGCGAGTATTATCTCAGCTCTCCCTTGGGTTATCTGGAAGACGCGAGTATTATCTCACCTCTCCCTGGGTTATCTGGAAGACGCGAGTATTATCTCAGCTCTCCCTTGGGTTATCTGGAAGACGCGAGTATTATCTCAGCTCTCCCTGGGTTATCTGGAAGACGCGAGTATTATCTCAGCTCTCCCTGGGTTATCTGGAAGACGCGAGTATTATCTCAGCTCTCCCTTGGGGTTATCTGGAAGACGCGAGTATTATCTCAGCTCTCCCTGGGTTATCTGGAAGACGCGAGTATTATCTCAGCTCTCCCTTGGGGTTATCTGGAAGACGCGAGTATTATCTCAGCTCTCTCTGGGTTATCTGGAAGATGCGAGTATTATGTCAGCTCTCCCTGGGTTATCTGGAAGACGCGAGTATTATCTCAGCTCTCCCTGGGTTATCTGGAAGACGCGAGTATTATCTCAGCTCTCCCTTGGGGTTATCTGGAAGACGCGAGTATTATCTCAGCTCTCCCTGGGTTATCTGGAAGACGCGAGTATTATCTCAGCTCTCCCTTGGGGTTATCTGGAAGACGCGAGTATTATCTCAGCTCTCCCTGGGTTATCTGGAAGACGCGAGTATTATCTCAGCTCTCCCTTGGGATTATCTGGAAGACGCGAGTATTATCTCAGCTCTCTCTTGGGGTTATCTGGAAGACGCGAGTATTATCTCAGCTCTCCCTTGGGGTTATCTGGAAGACGCGAGTATTATCTCAGCTCTCTCTGGGTTATCTGGAAGACGCGAGTATTATCTCAGCTCTCCCTTGGGGTTATCTTGAAGACGCGAGTATTATATCAGCTCTCCCTGGGTTATCTGGAAGACGCGAGTATTATCTCAGCTCTCCCTTGGGTTATCTGGAAGACGCGAGTATTATCTCACCTCTCCCTTGGGTTATCTGGAAGATGCGAGTATTATCTCAGCTCTCCCTGGGTTATCTGGAAGACGCGAGTACTATCTCAGCTCTCCCTGGGTTATCTGGAAGACGCGAGTATTATCTCAGCTCTCCCTTGGGGTTATCTGGAAGACGCGAGTATTATCTCAGCTCTCCCTGGGTTATCTGGAAGACGCGAGTATTATCTCAGCTCTCCTTTGGGTTATCTGGAAGACGCGAGTATTATCTCAGCTCTCCCTTGGGTTATCTGGAAGACGCGAGTATTATCTCAGCTCTCCCTTGGGCTATCTGGAAGACGAGAGTATTAGCTCAGCTCTCCCTGGGTTATCTGGAAGACGCGAGTATTATCTCAGCTCTCCCTTGGGGTTATCTGGAAGACGCGAGTATTATCTCAGCTCTCTCTGGGTTATCTGGAAGACGCGAGTATTATCTCAGCTCTCCCTTGGGGTTATCTTGAAGACGCGAGTATTATATCAGCTCTCCCTGGGTTATCTGGAAGACGCGAGTATTATCTCAGCTCTCCCTTGGGTTATCTGGAAGACGCGAGTATTATCTCAGCTCTCCCTTGGGTTATCTGGAAGACGCGAGTATTATCTCAGCTCTCCCTGGGTTATCTGGAAGACGCGAGTATTATCTCAGCTCTCCCTGGGTTATCTGGAAGACGCGAGTATTATCTCAGCTCTCCCTTGGGGTTATCTGGAAGACGCGAGTATTATCTCAGCTCTCCCTGGGTTATCTGGAAGACGCGAGTATTATCTCAGCTCTCCCTTGGGGTTATCTGGAAGACGCGAGTATTATCTCAGCTCTCTCTGGGTTATCTGGAAGATGCGAGTATTATGTCAGCTCTCCCTGGGTTATCTGGAAGACGCGAGTATTATCTCAGCTCTCCCTGGGTTATCTGGAAGACGCGAGTATTATCTCAGCTCTCCCTTGGGGTTATCTGGAAGACGCGAGTATTATCTCAGCTCTCCCTGGGTTATCTGGAAGACGCGAGTATTATCTCAGCTCTCCCTTGGGGTTATCTGGAAGACGCGAGTATTATCTCAGCTCTCCCTGGGTTATCTGGAAGACGCGAGTATTATCTCAGCTCTCCCTTGGGATTATCTGGAAGACGCGAGTATTATCTCAGCTCTCTCTTGGGGTTATCTGGAAGACGCGAGTATTATCTCAGCTCTCCCTTGGGGTTATCTGGAAGACGCGAGTATTATCTCAGCTCTCTCTGGGTTATCTGGAAGACGCGAGTATTATCTCAGCTCTCCCTTGGGGTTATCTTGAAGACGCGAGTATTATATCAGCTCTCCCTGGGTTATCTGGAAGACGCGAGTATTATCTCAGCTCTCCCTTGGGTTATCTGGAAGACGCGAGTATTATCTCACCTCTCCCTTGGGTTATCTGGAAGATGCGAGTATTATCTCAGCTCTCCCTGGGTTATCTGGAAGACGCGAGTACTATCTCAGCTCTCCCTGGGTTATCTGGAAGACGCGAGTATTATCTCAGCTCTCCCTTGGGGTTATCTGGAAGACGCGAGTATTATCTCAGCTCTCCCTGGGTTATCTGGAAGACGCGAGTATTATCTCAGCTCTCCTTTGGGTTATCTGGAAGACGCGAGTATTATCTCAGCTCTCCCTTGGGTTATCTGGAAGACGCGAGTATTATCTCAGCTCTCCCTTGGGTTATCTGGAAGACGAGAGTATTAGCTCAGCTCTCCCTGGGTTATCTGGAAGACGCGAGTATTATCTCAGCTCTCCCTTGGGTTATCTGGAAGACGCGAGTATTATCTCAGCTCTCCCTTTGGTTATCTGGAAGACGCGAGTATTATCCCAGCTCTCCCTTGGGGTTATCTGGAAGACGCAGGTATTATCTCAGCTCTCCCTGGGTTATCTGGAAGACGCGAGTATTATCTCAGCTCTCCCTGGGTTATCTGGAAGACGCGAGTATTATCTCAGCTCTCCCTGGGTTATCTGGAAGACGCGAGTATGATCTCAGCTCTCCCTGGGTTATCTGGAAGACGCGAGTATTATCTCAGCTCTCCCTGGGTTATCTGGAAGACGCGAGTATTATCTCAGCTCTCCCTGGGTTATCTGGAAGACGCTAGTATTATCTCAGCTCTCCCTGGGTTATCTGGAAGACGCGAGTATTATCTCAGCTCTCCCTTGGGGTTATCTGGAAGACGCGAGTATTATCTCAGCTCTCCCTGGGTTATCTGGAAGACGCGAGTATTATCTCAGCTCTCCCTTGGGTTATCTGGAAGACGCGAGTATTATCTCAGCTCTCCCTGGGTTATCTGGAAGACGCGAGTATTATCTCAGCTCTCCCTGGGTTATCTGGAAGACGCGAGTATTATCTCAGCTCTCCCTGGGTTATCTGGAAGACGCGAGTATTATCTCAGCTCTCCCTGGGTTATCTGGAAGACGCGAGTATTATCTCAGCTCTCCCTGGGTTATCTGGAAGACGCGAGTATTATCTCAGCTCTCCCTTGGGGTTATCTGGAAGACGCTAGTATTATCTCAGCTCTCCTTGGGTTATCTGGAAGACGCGAGTATTATCTCAGCTCTCCCTTGGGTTATCTGGAAGACGCGAGTATTATCTCAGCTCTCCCTTGTGTTATCTGGAAGACGCGAGTATTATCTCAGCTCTCCCTTGTGTTATCTGGAAGACGCGAGTATTATCTCAGCTCTCCCTTGGGTTATCTGGAAGACGCGAGTATTATCTCAGCTCTCCCTTGGGTTATCTGGAAGACGCGAGTATTATCTCAGCTCTCCCTTGGGTTATCTGGAAGACGCGAGTATTATCTCAGCTCTCCCTAGGTTATCTGGAAGACGCAAGTATTATCTCAGCTCTCCCTTGGGTTATCTGGAAGACGCGAGTATTATCTCAGCTCTCCCTGGGTTATCTGGAAGACGCGAGTATTATCTCAGCTCTCCCTGGGTTATCTGGAAGACGCGAGTATTATCTCAGCTCTCCCTGGGTTATCTGGAAGACGCGAGTATTATCTCAGCTCTCCCTGGGTTATCTGGAAGACGCGAGTATTATCTCAGCTCTCCCTTGGGGTTATCTGGAAGACGCTAGTATTATCTCAGCTCTCCTTGGGTTATCTGGAAGACGCGAGTATTATCTCAGCTCTCCCTTGGGTTATCTGGAAGACGCGAGTATTATCTCAGCTCTCCCTTGTGTTATCTGGAAGACGCGAGTATTATCTCAGCTCTCCCTTGGGTTATCTGGAAGACGCGAGTATTATCTCAGCTCTCCTTGGGTTATCTGGAAGACGCGAGTATTATCTCAGCTCTCCCTTGGGTTATCTGGAAGACGCGAGTATTATCTCAGCTCTCCCTTGTGTTATCTGGAAGACGCGAGTATTATCTCAGCTCTCCCTTGGGTTATCTGGAAGACGCGAGTATTATCTCAGCTCTCCCTTGGGTTATCTGGAAGACGCGAGTATTATCTCAGCTCTCCCTTGGGTTATCTGGAAGACGCGAGTATTATCTCAGCTCTCCCTTGGGTTATCTGGAAGACGCGAGTATTATCTCAGCTCTCCCTTGTGTTATCTGGAAGACGCGAGTATTATCTCAGCTCTCCCTTGGGTTATCTGGAAGACGCGAGTATTATCTCAGCTCTCCCTTGGGTTATCTGGAAGACGCGAGTATTATCTCAGCTCTCCCTTGGGTTATCTGGAAGACGCGAGTATTATCTCAGCTCTCCCTTGGGTTATCTGGAAGACGCGAGTATTATCTCAGCTCTCACTGGGTTATCTGGAAGACGCGAGTATTATCTCAGCTCTCCCTGGGTTATCTGGAAGACGCGAGTATTATCTCAGCTCTCCCTTGGGTTATCTGGAAGACGCGAGTATTATCTCAGCTCTCCCTTGTGTTATCTGGAAGACGCGAGTATTATCTCAGCTCTCCCTTGGGTTATCTGGAAGACGCGAGTATTATCTCAGCTCTCCCTTGGGTTATCTGGAAGACGCGAGTATTATCTCAGCTCTCCCTTGGGTTATCTGGAAGACGCGAGTATTATCTCAGCTCTCCCTTGGGTTATCTGGAAGACGCGAGTATTATCTCAGCTCTCCCTTGTGTTATCTGGAAGACGCGAGTATTATCTCAGCTCTCCCTGGGTTATCTGGAAGACGCGAGTATTATCTCAGCTCTGGAAGACGCGAGTATTATCTTGGGTTATCTGGAAGACGCGAGTATTATCTCAGCTCTCCCTTGGGTTATCTGGAAGACGCGAGTATTATCTCAGCTCTCCCTTGGGTTATCTGGAAGACGCGAGTATTATCTCAGCTCTCACTGGGTTATCTGGAAGACGCGAGTATTATCTCAGCTCTCCCTTGGGTTATCTGGAAGACGCGAGTATTATCTCAGCTCTCCCTTGGGTTATCTGGAAGACGCGAGTATTATCTCAGCTCGCCCTTGGGTTATCTGGAAGACGAGAGTATTAGCTCAGCTCTCCCTGGGTTATCTGGAAGACGCAAGTATTATCTCAGCTCTCCCTTGGGTTATCTGGAAGACGCGAGTATTATCTCAGCTCTCCCTGGGTTATCTGGAAGACGCGAGTATTATCTCAGCTCTCCCTTGGGTTATCTGGAAGACGCGAGTATTATCTTAGCTCTCCCTTGGGTTATCTGGAAGACGCGAGTATTATCTCAGCTCTCCCTGGGTTATCTGGAAGACGCGAGTATTATCTCAGCTCTCCCTGGGTTATCTGGAAGACGCGAGTATTATCCCAGCTCTCCCTTGGGTTATCTGGAAGACGCGAGTATTATCTCAGCTCTCCCTTGGGTTATCTGGAAGACGCGAGTATTATCTCAGCTCTCCCTGGGTTATCTGGAAGACGCGAGTATTATCTCAGCTCTCCCTGGGTTATCTGGAAGACGCGAGTATTCTCTCAGCTCTCTCTTGGGGTTATCTGCAAGACGCGAGTATTATCTCAGCTCTCCCTGGGTTATCTGGAAGACGCGAGTATTATCTCAGCTCTCCCTTGGGTTATGTGGAAGACGCGAGTATTATCTCAGCTCTCCCTGGGTTATCTGGAAGACGCGAGTATTATCTCAGCTCTCCCTTGGGTTATCTGGAAGACGCGAGTATTATCTCAGCTCTCCCTTGGGTTATGTGGAAGACGCGAGTATTATCTCAGCTCTCCCTTGGGTTATCTGGAAGACGCGAGTATTATCTCAGCTCTCCCTTGGGTTATGTGGAAGACGCGAGTATTATCTCAGCTCTCCCTGGGTTATCTGGAAGACGCGAGTATTATCTCAGCTCTCCCTTGGGTTATGTGGAAGACGCGAGTATTATCTCAGCTCTCCCTGGGTTATCTGGAAGACGCGAGTATTATCTCAGCTCTCCCTTGGGTTATCTAGAAGACGAGAGTATTAGCTCAGCTCTCCCTGGGTTATCTGGAAGACGCGAGTATTATCTCAGCTCTCCCTGGGTTATCTGCAAGACGCGAGTATTATCTCAGCTCTCCCTTGGGTTATCTGGAAGACGAGAGTATTATCTCAGCTCTCCCTTGGGTTATCTGGAAGACGCGAGTATTATCTCAGCTCTCCCTTGGGTTATCTGGAAGACGCGAGTATTCTTTCAGCTCAGTTCTCTTGATACTCTGAAGGGCTCAAGCAATACCTCAGCTCATCTATCTTGGTACTATGAAGCTCTATTTTTTTTTAATTTATTAACCAATTTGGGTATATCCACAGTATGCTGCTACCCTATTCCACATGCCAACTATATTAGTGAAACATCCGCCATGCGAAGCTACCCTCTTCTGTATGATGATTACATTGTATCAACACCAGCCGTGTGTCCTACCCTCTTCTGTACGATAATTATATTGTGGGTACCATTATACAGAACATTGCAACAGAGCATTGCGGTTGTGTTCAAGTTTGTTCAGTACAATGAGAGGAGTCACAGAGATGTTGTTCATCTCCTTACTTACTCTGTGGGATTGCCTTTGTTGTTAAGACGGAACTGTTCTCCTGGCGCTCTGTCTCGGTATTGTATTTAACTTATACTTCATTAAATTTTCCGGTGGGCGTAAGACTCACTATCTAAACGTGGAAATCATTCCAGTGGTGTCAGCACTCACTGTCACCATTTGTCAAACATTCCAGTGGTGTCAGCACTCACTGTCATCACTTGCAATCATTCCAGTGGTGTCAGCACTCACTGTCATCACTTGTCAATCATTCCAGTGGTGTCAGCACTCACTGTCACCATTTGTTAATCATTCCAGTGGTGTCAACACTCACTACCACCACTTGTCAATCATTCCAGTGGTGTCAGCACTCACTGTCATCACTTGCAATCATTCCAGTGGTGTCAGCACTCACTGTCATCACTTGTCAATCATTCCAGTGGTGTCAGCACTCACTGTCACCACTTGCAATCATTCCAGTGGTGTCAGCACTCACTGTCATCACTTGTCAATCATTCCAGTGGTGTCAGCACTCACTGTCATCACTTGTCAATCATTCCAGTGGTGTCAGCACTCACTGTCATCACTTGTCAATCATTCCAGTGGTGTCAGCACTCACTGTCATCACTTGTCAATCATTCCAGTGGTGTCAGCACCCACTGTCATCACTTGTCAATCATTCCAGTGGTATCAGCACTCACTGTCATCACTTGTCAATCATTCCAGTGGTATCAGCACTCACTGTCACCACTTGCAATCATTCCAGTGGTGTCAGCACTCACTGTCATCACTTGTCAATCATTCCAGTGATGTCAGCACTCACTGTCATCACTTGTCAATCATTCCAGTGGTGTCAGCACTCACTGTCATCACTTGTCAATCATTCCAGTGGTGTCAGCACTCACTGTCACCACTTGCAATCATTCCAGTGGTGTCAGCACCCACTGTCATCACTTGTCAATCATTCCAGTGGTGTCAGCACTCACTACCATCACTTGTCAATCATTCCAGTGGTGTCAGCACCCACTGTCATCACTTGTCAATCATTCCAGTGGTGTCAGCACTCACTGTCATCACTTGTCAATCATTCCAGTGGTGTCAGCACCCACTGTCATCACTTGTCAATCATTCCAGTGGTGTCAGCACTCACTGTCATCACTTGTCAATCATTCCAGTGGTGTCAGCACTCACTGTCATCACTTGTCAATCATTCCAGTGGTGTCAGCACCCACTGTCATCACTTGTCAATCATTCCAGTGGTGTCAGCACCCACTGTCATCACTTGTCAATCATTCCAGTGGTGTCAGCACCCACTGTCATCACTTGTCAATCATTCCAGTGGTGTCAGCACCCACTGTCATCACTTGTCAATCATTCCAGTGGTGTCAGCACCCACTGTCACCACTTGTCAATCATTCCAGTGGTGTCAGCACTCACTGTCATCACTTGTCAATCATTCCAGTGGTGTCAGCACCCACTGTCATCACTTGTCAATAATTCCAGTGGTGTCAGCACCCACTGTCATCACTTGTCAATCATTCCAGTGGTGTCAGCACCCACTGTCATCACTTGTCAATCATTCCAGTGGTGTCAGCACCCACTGTCATCACTTGTCAATCATTCCAGTGGTGTCAGCACCCACTGTCATCACTTGTCAATCATTCCAGTGGTGTCAGCACTCACTGTCATCACTTGTCAATCATTCCAGTGGTGTCAGCACTCACTGTCATCACTTGTCTTTATATTTTTCCCATAACTCTCATATTTTTGTTTTGACAGTTATTTTGTAGCTATTTTCTGTAAATGTTTTCTTGAATCTTTTTCAGTTTTCTTTTTAGGTGAGGATAACTGGTGTGTGTGTGCGTGTGCGTGTGTGTGCGTGCGTGTGTGTGTGTGTGTGTGTGTGTGTGTGTGTGTGTGTGTGTGTGTGTGTGTGTATGTGTGTGTGTGTGTGTGTGTGTGTGTGTGTGTGTGTGTGTGTGTGTGTGTGTGTGTGTGTGTGTGTGTGTGTGTGTGTGTGTGTGTGTGTGTGTGTGTGTGTGTGTGTGTGTGTGTGTACTCACCTATTTGTACTCACCTATTTGTGGTTGCAGGGGTCGAGTCACAGCTCCTGGCCCCGCCTCTTCGCTGATTGCTACTAGGTCCTCTCTCTCCCTGCCCCTTGAGCTCTATCATACCTCGCCTTAAAACTATGTATTGTTCCTGCCTCCACCACATCACTTTCTAGGCTATTCCACGGCCTGACTACTCTATGACTGAAGAAATACTTCCTAACATCCCTTTGATTCATCTGAGTCTTCAACTTCCAATTGTGACCTCTTGTGTCTGTGTCCCATCTCTGGAACATCCCGTCTTTGTCCACCTCGTCTATTCCGCGCAGTATTTTATATGTCGTTATCATGTCTCCCCTGACCCTCCTGGCCTCCAGTGTCGTCAGGCCGATTTCCCTCAACCTTTCTTCATAGGACAATCCCCGTAGCTCTGGGACTAGTCTTGTTGCAAACCTTTGCACTTTCTCTAATTTCTTGACGTGCTTGACTAGGTGTGGATTCCAAACTGGTGCTGCATACTCCAGTATGGGCCTGACGTAGATGGTGTACAGAGTCTTAAACGAATCCTTACTGAGGTATCGGAACGCTATCCGTAGGTTTGCCAGGCGCCCGTATGCTGCAGCAGTTATCTGATTGATGTGCGCCTCAGGAGATATGCTCGGTGTTATACTCACCCCCAGATCTTTTTCCTTTAGTGAGGTTTGCAGTCTTTGGCCATCTAAACTATATTGTGTCTGCGGTCTTCTTTGCCCTTCCCCAATCTTCATGACTTTGCATTTGGCAGGGTTAAATTCAAGGAGCCAGTTGCTGGACCAGGCTTGTAGCCTGTCCAGATCTCTTTGTAGTCCTGCCTGATCCTCGTCCGATTCGATTCTTCTCATTAACTTCACATCGTCTGCAAACAAGGACACTTCTGAGTCTATCCCTTCCGTTATGTCGTTCACGTATACCAAGAACAGCACAGGTCCTAGGACTGACCCCTGTGGGACCCCGCTTGTCACAGGCGCCCACTCTGACACCTCGTCGCGTACCATGACTCGTTGTTTCCTCCCTGTCAGGTATTCTCTGATCCATTGCAGTGCCTTTCCTGTTATGTGTGCCTGGTCCTCTAGCTTTTGCAGTAACCTCTTGTGAGGAACTGTGTCGAAAGCCTTCTTGCAGTCCAAAAATACGCAGTCGATCCACCCCTCTCTCTCTTGTCTTACTTCTGTCACCTTGTCATAAAACTCTAGTAGGTTTGTGACACAGGATTTTCCTTCCCTGAAACCATGCTGGTTGTCAATTATACACTTGTTTCTTTCCAGGTGCCCCACCACTCTCCTCCTGATGATCTTCTCCATGACCTTGCATACTATACACGTTAGAGATACAGGTCTGTAGTTTAGTGCCTCATGTCTGTCTCCCTTTTTAAAAATTGGGACTACATTTGCCATTTTCCATACCTCAGGGAGTTGCCCAGTTTCAAATGATGTGTTGAAGATCTTTGTTAATGGCTCACACAATATCTCTGCTCCCTCTTTAAGGACCCATGGAGAGATGTTGTCTGGTCCCACCGCCTTTGAGGTGTCAAGTTCGCATAGCAGCTTCTTCACCTCCTCCTTGGTTATATGTACCTCATCCAGCACTTGCTGGTGTGCCCCCCTGTTCTGATTTCTTGGAGTCCTACTGGTTTCCACTGTAAATACCTCTTTAAATCTTGTGTTGAGCTCCTGACATACCTCTCGGTCGTTTCTTGTGAATTCCCCATCACCCTTCCTCAGTCTGATTACCTGGTCCTTGACTGTTGTTTTCCTCCTGATGTGGCTGTACAACAGCTTTGGGTCAGTCTTTACTTTTGATGCTATGTCATTTTCATATTGTCTCTGAGCCTCCCTTCTTATCTGTGCATATTCGTTTCTGGCTCTTCGGCTGAATTCTCTATTCTCCTGAGTTCTCTGTCTTCTGTACCTTTTCCATTCTCTAGTACACCTAGTTTTTGCCTCCCTACACCTTTGGGTGAACCAAGGACTCGTTCTGTTCTTCCCATTATTTCTGTTTCCCTTGGGAACAAACCTCTCCTCTGCCTCCTTGCATTTTGTTGCTACATAGTCCATCATTTCTTGTACTGGTTTTCCTGTCAGTTCCCTCTCCCACTGAATGTCTTGAAGGAAGTTCCTCATGCCTGAGTAGTTCCCCCTTTTGTAGTTTGGTTTTTCCCAGCCTATTCCTGCTACTCTCTCCACTTGGAGCTCAACTATGTAGTCGAAGCACAGAACCACATGATCACTAGCTCCCAGGGGCCTTTCATACATGATACCCTCGATGTCCGAACTACTCATGGTGAATACAAGGTCCAACCTTGCTGGTTCATCCTCTCCTCTCTCTCTGGTAGTGTCTCTAACATGTTGATGCATGAGGTTCTCCAGTACCACATCCATCATCTTGGCTCTCCATGTTTCGGGACCCCCATGGGGCTCCAGGTTTTCCCAGTCAATCTCCTTGTGATTGAAATCACCCATAACTAGTAACTTTGCTCCCCCCATGTGTGCTCTCCTGGCCACCTCGGCTAGTGTGTTGATCATTGCTCTGTTGCTCTCATCGTATTCTTCTCTTGGCCTCCTGCAGTTCTGTGGTGGGTTGTACATTACTGCAATTATCACCTTATGTCCCTCAGACTGGATTGTTCCTACTAAGTAGTCCCTTTCGCCCATGCCATCCATTCCTTCCATTTTCTCAAAACCCCACTGGTTTTTAATGAGCAGTGCAACTCCTCCTCCCCCTCTCCTCCCTCTGTCTTTCCTGAAGATTTGATATCCGGATGGAAAGATTGAATCTGTTATTATTCTGGTGAGTTTTGTTTCTGTGAGTGCTATTATGTCTGGGGATGTCTCTTTGATTCTTTCGTGCAACTCCTCATACTTGTTTGTTATTCCATCTGCATTTGTATACCACACCTTCAACTTCTTTTCTAAGACTGTGGTCTGGGAAGTATATTGGGGTTGGGGAAGTGGGAGACCTGGTAAGGAACTATGGGTTGTTGCTGTGGGGGTGAAGTTTGTAATGTAGTGGGTGGGGGCATTGGATGTGGCATGGGTGTTTTGATTTAGAGTGTTTGGTTGCACTGGGGTTGACCTGGTTGGGAGGCTTCTATAGAAAGTTGTGAGGGGGGCTGTGTTAGATCTTCTTCCTGGGTCTGGGATCTCCTGTCTGTCTTCTCCATCCCCTCTCTTTCCTCCTTTCTCCTTTGTACCATCTCTCTCAGTTTCTTCCTTTCTTCTTGTGTTCTGTCGCGGTCGAGATACACCCTCCTGTATGCCGTCATGTCCCTTAATCGTGCTTTCTCCTGCAGTATCCTGGTCCGAGTCGCTTCTGCCTTGAAGGTCACTCTCACTGGCCGGGTTCTTTTTTTTACAAACCCCCCTATTCTCCGAAAATTTTCCAGCTGGGTCATATCGTCTTCTCCTATTGCTTTCATGATGCTTTCAATTGCTTTTTTTTCCCCTTGTTTTCTTGCTTCATATGTTTCCCCTTCGACTTCCTGGAGCCCATACACAAAGACTGACCTCACCCTTTCATTCTCCCACTGCATATCCCTGTGTATCCCCTCATTTAATTTGGTTTCCTCCACTGCAGCTTTCCTTTCATCAGTTTCACTGGCTAATGTACTTGGGCTCAGTGGCCTGTCATTTTCCCTTCTCGGCTTTCCTTGGGCTCTGTTGTTGTCTGTTAGGGCCTCCACATAAAGCTTAGCTCTTTCATTTGCTACAGTCTCCTCTGATAGAGCATCTCCATGCAGTTGTGCCCCTTCTTTCCCTACAGTCCCCTTATTTGTGGCTGAGGTAGCAGTCTCTGTTGTCAATCCCAAAATGTTCTTTAGTTCTTTAGGCTGTTTCAGATTTTTCAGTTCCTCTTCTAAACTCTGTATCCTAGCCTCTGCTGCTTTGACATGCACCTCCCACTTCCTGCTTTCCATATCTATCCTCTCTTCCATTCTCATGTTAAGTTCTTCTAGTTTCTTTTCCCATTCATGATCCCTTTTTATGAGCTCTGCTGCCCAATCTTCCTGTGCATTTTCCTCCTCCTGTCCCTTGGTTTTTCTTGTTACTCTCTGGCAACCCATTTTTGTTTTATCCTGATTGCCTCAGAGTGGGAAACCTATGTAGTTCTGTATGTTAGGTTAGTAGTGTGTGTGTCAGAGTGTGGGGGGGGAAGTAGTGGAGGAACTGTGGCTATTTGGGAGCTGAGGGGGGAGGGGTGGGGAGGGTTTGGGGTGAACGGGGGAGGGGAGGGTGATCGAGGGAGGGGATGGATCAGGGGAAGTAGTGAGATGTCGGTGGTGAGGGGGGAGTGTGTGTGTGTCTGGATATGTGTGTGTGTGTGTGTGTGTGTGTGTGTGTGTGTGTGTGTGTGTGTGTGTGTGTGTGTGTGTGTGTGTGTGTGTGTGTGTGTGTGTGTGTGTGTGTGTGTAATTTTGTGTGTAATTGTGTGTGGAATTATGTGTGGGTTTATTATGTACTGAAAGGTAGGTGGCTTGTGCTTGGAGTGTAATGTAGATTCTCAGTTGTCGCTTGTGTCCACAACCTCTTCTGACCTGACTCCCACCCTTGCAGTGTTGCCTATATCACCTGCTTATAGTGAGTTAATCGCCTTGTTCAATGGATTACCATTTGCTAAACCTTATTGAATACTTGAGTGCCTATTCTTTATCGTGCTATGAGAGTTAGACCATTCACATTCAGCTTGGCGGTTAAATTGGAACCTGGACCCCACACCCAAACAACCACTCATAGGTGATACAGTACTTGTAGTGCAGTTGTAGCAGTGTAGATTGTCCAGGTCGATGTGACGTCCTGGAGTAGATCCAGCTCGATGTACGTCCTGGCGTAGATCCACCTCAATTTCTTCTCGTTAATAATGTACCCTATTCACTGTATTTCTTTCACTGGTCACACTATTGTTTCACTTTATTAAAATCTTGGGTGACACTTGGCAACGCCGCCTTCACACTAGCCTGCGCCACAACGCTTTTATTTTCCAGATCACTTTCAAAATTGTGGCTCTCCCCACACTTGTGTGGCTCAGGCAATTAAAAAAAAACACTTCTAGGATTGCTGACTACCCTGACACACTTAGCAACCCTTGCAGAACACTTGTAGCCCTCCAAAAACACTTAAATCCCCGGAGCACCGACGGCGTGACTAGCACCGACGGCGTGTGTGTGTGTGTGTGTGTGTGTGTGTGTGTGTGTGTGTGTGTGTGTGAGTGTGTAATTTTGTGTGTAATTGTGTGTGGAATTATGTGTGGGTTTATTATGTACTGGCAGGTAGGTGGCTTATGCGTTTAAGGTAAGTCTCAGTGGTCCTTGGCTGCCCACACCTTCTTGTGACCTGACCAACCTCCTGGGACTTACCGCACTTACAGTGTGTGTGTGTGTGTGTGTGTGTGTGTGTGTGTGTGTGTGTGTGTGTGTGTGTGTGTGTGTGTGTGTGTGTGAGTGTGTGTGTGTGTGTGTGTGTGTGTGTGTGTGTGTGTGTATGTGGGTGTGTGTATGTGTGTGTGTGTGTGTGTGTGTGTGTGTGTGTGTGTGTGTGTGTGTGTGTGTGTGTGTGTGTGTGTATGTGTGTGAGAGTATGTGTGTGTGTGTGTGTGTGTGTGTGTGTGTGTGTGTGTGTGTGTGTGTGTGTGTGTGTGTGTGTGTGTGTGTGTGTGTGTGTGTGTGTGTGTGTGTGTGTGTGTGTGTATGTGTGTGTGTGTGTGTGTGTGTGTGTGTGTGTGTGTGTGTGTGTGTGTGTGTAATTATGTGTCGAATTATGTGTGGGTTTATTATGTGTCTGAAAAGTAGGTGGCTTGTGCTTGGAGTGTAATGTAGATTCTCAGTTGTCGCTTGTGTCCACAACCTCTTCTGACCTGACTCCCACCCTTGCAGTGTTGCCTATATCACCTGCTTATAGTGAGTTAATCGCCTTGTTCAATGGATTACCATTTGCTAAACCTTATTGAATACTTGAGTGCCTATTCTTTATCGTGCTATGAGAGTTAGACCATTCACATTCAGCTTGGCGGTTAATTGGAACCTGGACCCCACACCCAAACAACCACTCATAGGTGATACAGTACTTGTAGTGCAGCTGTAGCAGTGTAGATTGTCCAGGTCGATGTGACGTCCTGGAGTAGATCCAGCTCGATGTACGTCCTGGCGTAGATCCACCTCAATTTCTTCTCGTTAATAATGTACCCTATTCACTGTATTTCTTTCACTGGTCACACTATTGTTTCACTTTATTAAAATCTTGGGTGACACTTGGCAACGCCGCCTTCACACTAGCCTGCGCCACAACGCTTTTATTTTCCAGATCACTTTCAAAAATGTGGCTCTCCCCACACTTGTGTGGCTCAGGCAATTAAAAAAAAACACTTCTAGGATTGTTGACTACCCTGACACACTTAGCAACCCTTGCAGAACACTTGTAGCCCTCAAAAACACTTAAATTCCCGGAGCACAGACGGCGTGACTAGCCCGCTCGCTGTCCCTACTGTGTGTGTGTGTGTGTGTGTGTGTGTGTGTGTGTGTGTGTGTGTGTGTGTGTGTGTGTGTGTGTGTGTGTGTGTGTGTGTGTGTATGTGTGTGTGTGTGTACTCACCTAATTGTACTCACCTAATTGTGGTTGCAGGGGTCGAGACTCAGCTCCTGGCCCCGCCTCTTCACTGATCGCTACTGGATCCTCTCTCTCTCTGCTTCCTAAGCTTTGTCATACCTCTTCTTAAAACTATGTATGGTTCCTGCCTCCACTACTTCACTTGCTAGGCTATTCCACTTGCTGACAACTCTATGACTGAAGAAATACTTCCTAACGTCCCTGTGACTCGTCTGAGTCTTCAGCTTCCAGTTGTGACCCCTTGTCCCTGTGTCCCCTCTCTGGAACATCCTATCTCTGTCCACCTTGTCTATTCCCCGCAGTATCTTTTATGTCGTTATCATGTCTTCCCTGAATCTTCTGTCCTCCAGTGTTGTCAGTCCGATTTCCCTTAACCTTTCCTCGTACGACATTCCCCTGAGCTCTGGGACTAGCTTTGTTGCAAACCTTTGTACTTTCTCTAACTTCTTGACGTGCTTGACCAGGTGTGGGTTCCAGACTGGTGCTGCATACTCCAGTATGGGCCTAACATACACAGTGTACAGTGTCTTGAACGATTCCTTATTAAGGTATCGGAACGCTATTCTCAGGTTTGCCAGGCGCCCGTATGCTGCAGCGGTTATTTGGTTGATGTGTGCCTCCGGTGATGTGCTCGGTGTTATGGTCACCCCAAGGTCTTTCTCCCTGAGTGAGGTCTGTAGTCTTTGTCCACCTAGCCTATACTCTGTCTGTGGTCTTCTTTGGCCCTCCCCAATCTTCATGCCTTTGCATTTGGCTGGATTGAATTCGAGAAGCCAGTTACTGGACCACATGTCCAGCCTCTCCAGGTCTCTTTGCAGTCCTGCCTCATCCTCGTCCGATTTAATTCTTCTCATCAACTTCACGTCATCTGGGAACAGGGACACTTCAGAGTCTATTCCTTCCATCATGTCGTTCACATATATCAAAAATAGCACTGGTCCTAGAACTGACCCCTGTGGGACCCCGCTCGTAACAGGCGCCCACTGTGATACCTCTTCACGTACCATGACTCGTTGCTGCCTCCCTGTCAGGTATTCCCTTATCCATTGCAGTGCCCTTCCTTTTACGTGTGCCTGATCCTCCAGCTTCTGCACTAATCTCTTGTGGGGAACTGTGTCAAAGGCCTTCCTGCAGTCTAGGAAAACGCAATCTACCCACCCCTCTCTCTCGTGTCTTACTTCTGTTACCTTGTCATAAAACTCCAGGAGGTTTGTGATACAAGATTTGCCTTCCATGAACCCATGCTGGTTTTCATTTATAATCTTGTTCCTTTCCAGGTGTTCGACCACTCTCCACCTGATAATCTTCTCCATGACTTTGCACACAATACATGTCAGAGACACAGGTCTGTAGTTTAGTGCCTCGTTTCTGTTTCCTTTCTTAAATATGGGGACTACATTAGCTGTCTTCCATTTCTCAGGTAGTTGCCCAGATTCAAGGGATGTGTTGAAGATTGTGGTTAGAGGCACACACAGCATCTCTGCTCCTTCTCTAAGGACCCATGGGGAGATGTTGTCCGGTCCCATCGCCTTTGAGGTGTCAAGGTCACTTAAAAGCTTCTTCACCTCCTCCTCAGTTGTTCGTATGTCATCCAACACTTGTTGGTATATTCCCTTTTGATGTTCCCTTCTGTGCTGTCTTCCCACAACCCTTCCTGTCTCTACTGTAAAAACTTCCTTAAATCTCCTGTTCAGCTCCTCACATACCTCCTGATCATTTCTTGTGAGTTCTCCATCTTCTGTCCTTAATCTGATCACCTGGTCTTTGACTGTTGTCTTCCTCCTGATGTGGCTATACAACAGTTTCGGGTCAGTCTTGATTCTCGATGCTATGTCATTTTCATACTGTCGCTGGGCCTCCCTCCTTACCTGTGCGTACTCATTCCTGGCTCTGCGACTGATCTCCCTATTTTCGTGTGTTCTCTGCCTTCTGTACTTTTTTCCATTCTCTATTGCACTTTGTTTTTGCCTCCTTACACCGTCGGGTAAATCAGGGGCTCGTTCTGGTCTTCCCGTTGTTACTGTTGCCCTTGGGAATGAACCTTTCCAATGCCTCCTTGCATTTTGTTGCTACATATTCCATCATTTCATTTACTGGCTTTCCTGCCAGTTGTCTGTCCCACTGGACCTCCCGCAGGAAGTTCTTCAACCCTATGTAGTCCCATCTTTTATAGTCAGGCTTTTCCCATTCTACTCCTGTTATTCTCTCCACTTGCAGCTCTACTATGTATTCAAAGCACAGAACCACGTGGTCGCTAACTCCTAGGGGACTCTCATACTTGATGTCCTCAATGTCTGAGCTGCCCAGGGTGAACACAAGGTCCAATCTTGCTGGTTCATCCTCCCCTCTCACTCTGGTAGTGTCCTTAACATGTTGGTGCATGAGGTTTTCCAGCACCACGTCCAACATCCTGGCTCTCCATGTTTCGGGACCCCCATGTGGCTCCAGGTTTTCCCAGTCAATCTCCCTGTGGTTGAAATCCCCCATAACCAGCAACTTTGCTCTGCTGGAGTGAGCTCTTCTTGCCACCTCAGCAAGTGTGTCCACCATTGCTCTGTTGCTCTCTTCATATTCCTCTCTTGGCCTCCTGCAGTTCTGTGGTGGATTATACATCACTGCAATGACCACTTTGTGTTCCCCAGACTGAAGTGTACCTACTATGTAGTCTCTTTCTCCCGTCTCATCTATTCCTTCCATTTTCTCGAATTTCCATCTGTTTTTTACGAGCAGAGCAACCCCATCTCCTCTCCCCGGCTGCCCCTTCTATCTTTCCTCATGATCTGGTATCCTGGTGGGAAGATTGCATCTGTTATTGTCTCCATGAGTTTTGTTTCTGTAACTGCTATGATGTCTGGGGACTTCTCATTGATTCTTTCTTGCCATTCCTCATGTTTATTCGTTAATCCATCTGCATTTGTGTACCAAACCTTCAACTTCTGTTCTAATACTGTAACTGTGGTGTGGGGGGTGGAAACAGAGGGATCGGTGTGTGATGGTTGGTTTGGATTGTTCAGTTGCCTTGGGGGTGTCGTGGCTGGAGTCCTTCTGCAGGTGTTTCTGGGGGGTGCGCTTGTCCTTCCATTTGATCCTGGGTTATTCTGCTCTCCTTTTTCATTTCCTCCCATTTCTCCTTTCGTTTTTGAACTCTCTCTTTCATTGTCTTCCTTTCGTCCTGTGTTCTGTCTCGGTCGAGGTACACACTCCGGAACTCCTGCTTGCCTCTCAGCCGTGCTTTCTCCTGCAGGATCATGGTTCGGGTTGATTCTGCCTTGAAAATTACTTTGAGAGGCCGATTCCTTTTCTTTGTGAACCACCCAATTCTCCGAAAATTTGCCACCTGGGTCATGTCCCCCTCGCCTATCACCTTCATGATATCTTCAATCGCTTTTTTCTCCTCCTGCTTTCTTTCATCATAAGTTTCCCCTTTAGCTTCGTCTAGCCCATAGACAAACACGGATCTCTCCCTTTCCTCCTCCCACTGTGACTCCCATTGCATCCTCTGATGTGTTTTAGTTCCTTCCCGTGGAGTGTTCCTTCCTTCAGTCCCTTCCCTAGTTATGGCCCCTATGCTTCTTGGTTTATCCTTCCTGCTCACCTGCTCCTGGCCCCCACAGGTATCTGGTAAGGTCCTTGCACATGTCCTACTTCCTTCAATGTCTTCCAACCTCTCATTCTGTCCTAGTGTGCTCCCTGTCTTTGTTTTGGCGCCATGTGGGTTTGACAGGACCTCTGCATACAGTTTAGTTTCCATGCTTCCTTCAGACCTGTTGTCTGTGTTTGATGTAGCCATTGCCGATGCTACTTCTGTAATATCTTTGTCTCTGTGCTGTTTCAGATGTCTCAGCTCCTCTTCTAATCTC